>NW_006401846.1:3768-5842 GCF_000299155.1 Elephantulus edwardii
CAACTCGAGGTTTGAATTTGTTCTTCAGTTCCTTGAGCTTAAGAAATGCTGAATGATTTCGGGCCTTTTGACTTTCCGACTCTAGCGCCTTGCGCATTTCATTGTAACATTTTGCTTTGTCATTCCGTGCTGCCCTTTGGAATCTTCTGTTCAGCTCTTTAGCGTCTTGCATCCTTCCTTGTGCTTTGGCTTCTCTACGTTCCAGTGCAATCTTCAAAGTTTCTTCTGACATCCATTCCCTTAGGTTTTTTTGGTTTTTTAATTTTTTTAATTAAATTTTATTAATTTTAATGAATATTTACAGAGATTTTGGGTTTTCATTCATTCATTGTAGCACTGTTTTCTCTACCTTCCTCACCAGTTCGTTCTTTTTTTCCCCCCCAACACTTGAAACTCTGTTTTAATTGTCCATTTGCCACAGTGCTTGTCAAAGCTGGTTCTGATTAATCTCCTTTGTCAGTGTGTCCTTTGCCATTCCCTATCACTCCTCCCTGAGAGAGACTTCACCCTGATTCATAAGGAAAAGGGGACGGCGTATTCTCTTAGCTACTTCCTGCTGTAAAGGGACGCTGTAGGTTTAGGGTGAAGCTCTTCTCTCACTACTCTAAAGGGCCCCTTTGGCAATAGGAAACACATAGACTATTATGGAGATTGATTTTGGTATTTAGATGCACTGTTATCAATTGTGCTTAGCCATACATCTTCATATCCTCGAAAATGTAACATGGAAGTGTTGCAGCCTAGAAGACACACATTTAACTGATAAGTTAAAAGTACATGAGTCAGAAATTGAAAAGCAATAATATTCCACGTAGTGGCTCTAATAGTGGCACTGATCAAGTTACAGAGGGAAGGTAGTTCTTACAATAAAAGGCCTATTGACTCGTACTTTGTCTATTATAATATAAAGGTTAGGGATCACAAGATGTACAGGTTCAACTATGTACGTAATTTATTGTTCTTAAGTCCTGGAGCAAATTCTATCTACTACTGGGTTGTTTTATAACTCAGAAGTCCGTATGCAAGGCAAGGGTGAACTCAGGAATTGCTCATGAGGTTTTCCGTCAATTCCGACAACTAAGAAATAGTGAGAAGAGCTAGGACCTCAGAAAGCTTTTAGGACCTGATAGTAGGCTCTTGTGTCCAGGAGAAAGCGAATATACTTACCAATATTGTTAATGCTCGCCCACAGTTCTTCTGGGAGGATCTAAATCATTGAAGCATCCTCCTTTGTGTCCACCTGGGATTGGGGCCTGTCAGTCCTGTCAGCCACGAGGACGTGATATGAGCCACCCTTGGCCAAGTGTCCTTCAGAGCCACACTTAAAACAAGTGAGTGGGAGCTTCCTCTCTACTCCCTTGCCTATCTGTGGTTCTCGTCTGTGACACTGCTTACTGAAGTGGCCCATCTTTCCACAGTGGAAGCAATTCTGACCTCCTTTATTACGTTTGCGCGGCACTGTATATGAGTAATACTTCCTTTTCCCGACACAGGCCCTAAGCTGGCAGCAATAGCTGCCCCAATAATTTGGGCCATTCTCTGGTCTTATCTCTTTCCTCTAGATCCCAGTTGTTAAAAGAGGGAAAAATTTAAACAAATGTATAACAAATAGTTCTGAACATTATAATCTTTTAAGTTTAAGGCTAGAAATATTAACAATATGATCATTTCCAATCCAGAGAGACCTGTTCCAATGCAGTTCCTATTTACCAAAAATGGTTTTGGTAAGAGGAATATTGTAAATGTGGATACAGTTCCACTATTCCTCCTCCATGCAACGATATAGCGTTATTAGCATGAGCAGTTATAAATCCATTGCCATCCTTACTCTAACTTATTTTTTAAATTAAATTTGTCATTAATTTCAGTAAAAACTTACAGAGGCTTTGGATTTCCATTCATTCATTGTTGGACATTTGTCCCCTCCCAAGGCTCCCCCACCCCAGAACACTACCCTCTTGGAAAAGTAAAAGAAAAATTCTTTCATTGTTTTACAAACCCTCCCCTAGGTCCACTCCACCATGTAGCCTTCGCTCTAGACTCCTGTCATGACAGAAATACCTAATCACATATC
>NW_006401847.1:0-725 GCF_000299155.1 Elephantulus edwardii
TGAAGCTTTGTCTGACATATTTTGTGCATGTTGAAAGGAGGGACTGGTCCTTGGAGAGAGACATCATGTTTGGCAGACCGGAGGGGCGGCAAATGAGAGGAAGACCTTCGATGAGAAGGATTGATTCTGTGACTGCAGCGGTGGGAATAAGTGTGTTTGAGATGGCTAGGTTGGCAAAGGATAGAACAGCGTTAAGAGGTCTTGTACATAGGGTCGCTATGTGTCGCAAATGACGCGATGGCACATAACAACAACAAAACAACAAACAAAACCAAAATTTCCTAATTTATAAAAAAGCAAAGGACAACCATATCACTGTCTACATTTATTTTCAGATTCTATCATTAATATTTTATGTTGCTAGGAGTTGCTATTCCATGGAGAAACACATGATTATTTTGAAGGGTAGAAGGTCGGCGAAGGAGAGGAAGATCCTCAAAACAGGTGAAGTGACACGGTAACTGTTGCAATGGGCTTTTGTGTGTCAGAAAGTGTGAAAATGGCGCAGGACAGGACTGTGTTCAGATCTTTTGTTCTTAGGGTCGCTATGAGTCATACTCGACTCAACAACCCCTAAAAACTACATACCAATTTACTATAATTTTAACTACATATCATTTTTCTTTAAAAATGTTGTTGTTGTTGTTATGTGCCGTTGAGTCGCCTGCAACTCATAGCGACCCTATGTACAACAGCCCTAAACTCCGCTCTGTCCTGTGCCAATC
>NW_006401847.1:2835-4221 GCF_000299155.1 Elephantulus edwardii
GAAATCCAGGTATATAACCTGCGTTATGCCTCTTAAAAAAATATCAGATAAAAATTTTTGATACCACATATTGGTTCTCAGATAGTCTCCTGACAACTCTTTACATTTTTTTCTTGTATTACCTTCCATTAATGAAATAAACATTTTTCTAGAATTTCAATGTAATTATAAAAGCATACTGCTTACAGATCCAACAAGCCAGAATTAATTAACATAAAGCCTAGAGTAACAGATACGGGAAATGTTATTCTTCTCATCTGGAGCACTGCTGATGCTATTTTAATGTTCTATTTTCTGGATATTTTTTTTCTTCTTAGATTATCTGTAACCCATATTAATTTAGTTACTAAGAGCTCTAGTGACTTGGTGGTGAACAGTTGTGCTGCCAACATAAAGGCATAGTGTTTGAATGTACTGCAAAAGAAAGAATAGCAATCTCTTCTCGTGCAATTTACCGCCTCTGAAAACCTGCTATGAGATGGTTACAATGTGATGGTATCTAACAATAACTACTTAGGTAAATTTGGAATGAAGAATTTTTATACAGTTACCTGATCTCAGGTCTCACTGAAAAACAACCCAATTCATAATTCACAAACTCTTACTAAATCTCTGTTTTCAGTAATAATATACTTCTCTGTATCAGTTCAGTAAGAACCTTTCTTGCCCTTTTTACCAAAAAAACACTTGTTAAACAAATTGATTGTTTAACTAAAGCTTTAACAAGAAAGTTCTGAGTAGAGCATAGAAGGTAAGGACAAATAGCCTTTTAAAGAGCAAGGTATGGCTTTTCTTAGGGAATACCTACAGAGACCTAACACATTAACTCATTTGGCATATAGCTTACAGAGCTCACTCTTGGATGTTATGTGGAGGGGTACTTTTAACATGGCAGGAACCCTAGAAAAGTTGGGGGGACCTGAAGAAGAAAGGAACTCACTACATTTCTGAAGTATTAAACATAAAATCTGGAGAAGCTATTTTGAGACTTAGTTTTTTACAGGGAGCTCTAGAGGTGCAGTCCAAAGCACAGCCAGTTCAATGGCCGCACCTCTCTGCTGGTGCAAATGCTCCCAAGCAATTTGTAACCTTGGAAATCTGCTGGAGGTTCAGCTACGAAATGTCTCTAACTTGAAGGCAACGAATTTGCATTTTGGAGCGTTTTTAACCAGATTTGCACTGAATCACACGCAAAAAAATTTTTCCAAAAGACTTCTAAAATTCCAATCTGAGTTTCCTTAAGAAAATAACAAAGAAAAAAGAACAAAAAAGTTCATTATTTTGTGGCTTTAATAAATGTTCAGTACTATGACTCTGGACCTCTGGTGGCTTTATGGTAAGGTATGGTGTTACCAATCCAAAGGCACAGGATTTCAATCTCTTCCC
>NW_006401847.1:4851-7217 GCF_000299155.1 Elephantulus edwardii
GTGACCCTATGTACAACAGCCCTAAAGCAGCTCTAACCTTTGCTAATCTTATTTTCTCGGACACACCTACTACTATTACCACAGTCACTGAATCAATCCATCCCATCGAGGGTCTTCCTCTCCTGTGCTGTGCCTCCACCCTCCCAAGTATGTCATCTCTCTCCAAGGACAGGTCCCTCCTTGCAACATACCCAAAGTATGTCAGACGAAGCTTCAGAATCCTTGCCTCCAAGGAGCAGCCTGGTTTAACCCTATCCAGGACTAATCTGTTCATTCTCTTAGCAGTCCATAATATATTCAATACTCTTCTCCAACACCACAAATCAAAGACATCAATTCTCCTTCTATAATCCTAGTCATGATCCAGTTCTCGGATTCAGAGCAACCAATTAATTCTTAAATGATCTGAAGGTTAATATTACAGTTCCTAGCAGCCTATACATGTGTTGTTATTTTTTTATAATTTATTCCATTAACATTTTGTTAATTAAAGAATAAAATAGTATTTCTGGCATCTGGTCCTTTAAAAGAAACAAGTTTTAAAAAAATTAATTGGCTATACTTCTTGTTGTTATGTGTCACTGAGTCGAGTACAACTCATAGCAAGCCTGTGAGCAATAGATCTGAACCCTGCCCTATCCTGTGCCAACCTCACAATCTCTCACAAAATTGAGCACATTACTGCAATCACTGTGTGATTCCTCCTGGTCGAGGGTCTTCTGCTCCTTCATTATCCCTCCAACTTTTCCAAACATGATGCCCCTTCCCGAGGAACAGCCTCTCCTAGCATGATGTTCAAAGCATGTAAGACAAAGCATTATTATACTTGTCACCAAGATATATTCTGGCAGCACCTTCTCCAAGACAAATGTTCGCTCTTTTGGTAGTTCTTGATATTCAGGGGTCTTCTCCAACACCAAAGTCCAAAAGCATCAATTTTTATTATTATGCAGATGACACAATTCTGCTTGCTGAAAACGGAGGAGGACCTGAAGCACTTGCTGTGGAAGGTCAGGGACTGTAGTCTTCAGTACGGATTGAAGCTCAGTATCAAGAAAACAAAGATCCTCACCAATGGGCCAATAGGCAGCATCATAATGGATGGTGAAGAGATTGATGATTGTTCACAGTTTTAGTTGCCTTGGCTCCACAGTCAACATTCTTGGCAACAGCAGCCAGCAAATTAAAAGATATATTGCTATGGGAAAGTCTGTGGTTAGAGACCTCTCTAAAGTGCTGAAGTGCAAGGATGTCAGTCTGGAGACTAAGGTGTGCCTGATACACGCCATGGTCTTTGCAACCACTTGTTATGCATCAGAGAGCTGGACAATGACTAGGGATGACAAGAGAATTGATGCCTTTGAGCTGTGGTGTTGGAAAAGAACACTGAATATACCATGGACTATGACGAAAACAAACATTTGTTCTGAAGAGGGTGAAGCTGGGCTGCTCCATGGAGGCAAAGATTCTGAAGCTTTGTCTGGCATACTTTGGATATGTTGCCAGGAGGGACCAGTCCTTGGAGAAGGATGTCATGCATGCGAGGGTGGAGGGACAGCACAGGAGAGGAAGACCCTAGATAAGATGGATTGATTCAGTAACTGGGGTAAGAGGGGTAGGTGTGTAGAAGATGGTGAGACTGGCATAGGATAGGGCAGAGTTTAGGGCTGTTGTACATAGGGTCTCTATGAGTCACAGGAGACTCGATGGCATATAATAATAATAACAACAACATCCTTATTCATGATCCATCTCCCAAGCAGCACAGCAAATGACTGAAAAGACCATGGTATGAATCAAATACACCTTAGTAATCAAAATAAATCTTTAGTCCTCTGTACTTTGAAAATGTTCCTGAAGGCAAACTTTCCCCAAGTACCATCTGAACTGTGACACCAATGTGTCAAATACAAAATGGTTACCCATGGTGGACAGCGTTTAGTGGAGCTTCCCGTTTAAAACAAGGATGGAAGCAGGAATGGTATGCACTTCTGAAATGGCTTGCCTCCAGGAACTCCATGAACATGGAGAAATGACTAAAGTTATACAAGTGTTCTTTTTTTAACAGAGGTCGTTATGAGTCATCTAAGACTCGACGGCACTTACCAACAACAACAATGCAATTTAAAGAAAAGGAAAAGAAAAACTAGTAAAGTATAAAGGGGAGAAAAGAAAGTGAATGACTATTTAAAGATATATAAAATTGTATGTTTGTGTGCATAAATAACCCATTTACGTTGTTGTTGTTATGTGCCGTTAAGTCATTTTCGACTCATAGCGACTCTATGCACAACAGCCCTAAACCCTGCTCTATCCTACGCCAACCGCACTGCCTCCGACACACCCATCCCGATTACCCCAGTCAC
>NW_006401848.1:0-1416 GCF_000299155.1 Elephantulus edwardii
TCCTCGGCGATGTGGGGCGGTCAGGAGATGAGACACGTGGATCTCTGACAGAAATCAGATCTGTAACTTCAAGGCAGAATTTGATGGGTAAAAGTTTAATAATATTAGGAATACTGTGCCATTATTTTCAACAAGTGTTGACATGTGTCTGGAGCATAGTTCTCCTAGTGAGCTCTCACTGAGCTTTCCCATTCGAGAGATCAGAAGGCAGAGGCTGAGTGGTGGAAGTGACTACTCATAAGTCAGGACCCAGAGCCTTCTCACCAAGCGCTGTGTGGTGTCCCTTCTGTACTGTATGATGTCCCCTCTGTACTGTGTGATGTCCCCTCTGCACTGTGTGATGTCCCCTCTGCACTGTGTGACATCCGCTCTGTACTGTGTGATTCTCCTTTATGGAGGAGTAAGATCTGGGACAGGCTCATTCCCTCTTGCTCTAGACAACACTTCTCAACATCATCTTGGTAGAAAGCAAGATGTTTGTTTTTTCTTTCTTAATATGAAAAGAGGTGTGCACCACCTGACGTTATGCTGGTTCCAGATCTAGGCGTGGAGGAATGTCAGGAGACCCCAGGGTGGGGGAAAGACGCCCATAGTTTCCAGGACCTGAACATAAAACTAAGAATATGTGAATGAACATGAACGTGAGGAAGATAGCTCATGTTCTCACAAGTCTGCATGAAACTGAAGTAACGCTGGGTGCCACTGGCCTCCTGCTACCAAATAGGCACTCATTAAAGTGAACAGAGCAGACTCAGTGCAGGGCACTTCCATGTCGCAGTGTTCACCATATGATGACACTCGGGAAGGAGTCTGGCTGTAGAGCTCTCATCTTTGAGTGGGTATTTCTTGCACCAGCAAGTGAGGATCTGTAGGTTAGAACCCCACAGAAGGTGTTTCTCCTGCAGCACTGCTGAATGGATAGCAGATAGGAACCTTCCCCTCTGCTCCCCCCCCACAATAGAGAGAAACCCAATCACAGAACCCCCCCCGCCAATCACCTCCTGCATCAGGATGTGGTTATTCTACCCATCTGCACTCACCTCGGGCTTGCCCAGATCCTTCCTGGTCCGTTTTCCTTTGGGGAAAACGCGTAGTATGCCATCACTCTGCTCCTTCACGGTCTCCTTCGAAGAACTCTGTGAAGACAGTGGTGGTCAGCAGGCCCGGGAGACCCAAGGACCGACCTCCTGGGCTGCTTCCTTTCCGCCCAGCCTCTTCAGGCTCTGGTGCTTTCCAGCAACTCCAAGGCCTTCCCAGTCCCAGTCTGCGCCAAATGATATGTGACAGGACCCATAGTCTCCTGTCATTTGCTATAATAGGAACAAGGTTCCTCTGGCTTCTCCCGAGTCCAGAGGCCTTTGAGGAAAAGGCAGTAATTCCTTCTGTGGGACAGCTTGTTAGGATTGAACTACCAAA
>NW_006401848.1:3047-3550 GCF_000299155.1 Elephantulus edwardii
TAGCCATTTCTTATTCCTTGGCACCAATGGCCTTTGCCATCCTCACCTTCCACAACCAGAGGCCTGAAGAACTAGGTAATGCCCAGCGACCGTTGCGAACCTCTCTGAAACAGACCACTCTATATAAAGTCCTAGATTGGGAGATGAATGTAGGACAAACTCAGAATCACAGTCTTGGCCAAGTTTATCGATCTGACAAGGACTACGCCCCCTAGCTACCCTTTGAGCGTGAAAATGAACTCACTCCATGGCACATCTGTGATTCAAATAGGTGACTTCATGAGATGAACATAACATTAGGAGGTATGACTCGGCCCTTCAGACATCAACGACAGAGGATGCCTAGGGCAACATTTGAACAGGCATAAAGCCCAAATCGGAGGGAGCGTGTGGAGGGATGAATAGCAAAGACATTACAGACAGTTACTGGGAAGAGTGAAGATTACAATGTGAGAATTGTTAGTGATGACAGGGAACAGTAAGAATGGGTGAATAGAAAGCTA
>NW_006401848.1:5200-7064 GCF_000299155.1 Elephantulus edwardii
ATTGGTGGATTTTCACGGATTGATCTCCAGGTTTTTCTTCCTAGTCCATCTTAGTGTGGATGCTCTGCTGATCCTCTTCAGCATCAGAGAAACACACAGAAGTTTCTACCAACAGATGGCTTCTGGGTGTGCATGTGGGACACTGGCTGGGAATTGAATCCAGGTCTTTCTCATAGAAGGTGAAAACTTGGTGGAGATCTATAATAGTATCTCTTCATGTGGTTGAGGAGTGGCCATGGCAGTTTTTGGAGACATAATTCTTTCTAGGATTTGCTACTCATGTCACTAAGGAGCAACTGAAAAGAGATCCAAGACAGAGGACGGAGTGTGGCCCAGTGTCCACATCCTCTGGAAAAGGAAACGGAAGCAAGAACTAACTGGTCATTCTTTTGTCTTCTCAGACATCTCAGGTTTCAGCAGAGAATATTGGAAGTGAGTTCCTGCCGAGTGCCCCTCGCTTTAGGCTAGATATGCTGAAAATCAAAGCGAAGAGATCTTTAACAGAATCTCTGGAAAGTATTTTGTCCCGGGTAAGTAGCATGATTTCTTCTGGTGTAAGTGAACTCCTTCTTTAAAAAGAGCATAAAATTCAGTTGTCTGCTTTTACTCTCTCAGTGTTCATCATACAGTAAAACAGCAAAAGCTTTTTTGATATTTTCTGCCTGACAGCAATGCTGTAGAAATTTAGAGTTCAGTTTGTAACTCATTCTAGGTTAAAAAGATATTCTCTACATTTTTTTAAATTGCTTCAGTGCAGTTATTTCCTTAATAAAGAAAAGGGTTAAAGAGCATAGATTAGGCTCTTGGGGTGAGTCTCTTTTCTCAAGTGTCACTAGATTAAACTTGACAAACTTAATGGCAGCTACTGCTGTCAACATGTTTGGAACACTCTGATTCTTGGGTTAAGTCCTACCTATTACCTACATTTATAAATAAAGTTTTATTCAAACATATCCATGCCCATATGTTTATCTGATGTTTAACTAAGGCAGCTGTTGTTTTTTTTAAAAAAGATGTTTTTGAGATTTTAATGAAAGATCATAGAGGACTTGGATTTCCATTCATTCACTGTTGTCCATTTTCCTCCCTGCCCCCCGCGTCTCCCCCCATTCGCTTTTCTCTTTGAAAAAATTCTTTCATTGTTATGTAACACACACACACACACACACACACACACACACACACACACACACACACATGTCCACTTTAGTGCAGCTCTTTTTCTGGACTCTTGTCATGCAAATAATACCTAGTCACATATCCCTTTTAAACATTTCTCTCCCTGTGTTTCAATGCAGTGTACATTATCACCTCTTTTCTTAGTTTTCCCCCAAACCCAATGTCAGTCCTGTTTTATAACAGTGGCATTATGCAGTATTTGTCCTTTTGTGACTGAGATATTTCACTTAGCATGATATCCTCCAGGGTTACCCATTTTGTATATACTATTTCATGAGTTTCTTCCTTTTCAATGCTGCATAGTATTCCATTGTGTGAATATATCAGAGCTTCTCTATCCATTCATTTGTTGATGGGGCATTTGGGTTCTTTCCAAATCTTTGCTATTGTGAATAAAGCGGCAGTAAACATGGTGTTCATATATATGCTTGGGTGGTAGTTATGGTTTTTTTAGGGTATTTTCCCAGTCAGTTAGTGAAATTGCTGGGTCAAATGGTATTTATATTTCCAACTTTTTTTTTTTTTTTATGGGAGAAGGAGCCAAAGCAGTGGCTAGTCTTTATTAGAAAGAAGGAAACATTCCAGCACATTTAGACCACGTCAGTGGGAGCATGAGCACAATTAGGGGCCCACTCAGTGAGCTAACTGGTGGGGCACCAGCTTGTAATGGGTCCCACAGTTAGGG
>NW_006401849.1:0-1113 GCF_000299155.1 Elephantulus edwardii
GAACACATGTAGAATAACAGAAAGGGCAACTGAGGTAGAGCTTTCAAGTATGGAAATACAAAGGAAGAGGAACAGTTGTAAGCAGATACTAGTGATTGGGACATGGAATGTGAGAACCATGAATGTGGGAAAACTAAATATTGTTAAGGAAGAAATGGAATGCATGCATATTGACATAGTAGGCATTGGTGAGAAGAGATGAGAGGTGAGATGGACTGGCAGGGGCATTTTGAGTCAGATCATCATATGATATATTACTCTGGAGATGAAAAGGTGAGAAAAAATGGACATGCTTTTATACTTAAGGAAGTCATTTCTAGATCCATCCTGAAGAACAATATTGTGAGTGACAGGATAATATCCATATGCATACAAGGAAGTCCAGTGAATGCCACTATCATTCAGATATATGCAACAACAACCAGAGCCAAGGAAGAGGATATAGAATATTTTTACCAACTTTTACAGTTGGAAATCGATTGAACATGCAATCAAGATGCATTGATAATAATGGGTGACTGGAATGCAAAAGTTGGGAACAGAGAAGAAGATTAATTAGTTGGAAAACATGGACTCAGTTACAGAAATTGAGCTGGAGAGAGAATGATTGAATTTTGCACAATGACTTATTGATTGCAAATACGTTTTTTTAAGAGACATAAACGCAGGTTATACATGGATTTCTCCTGATGGCATGCATAGGAATCAGACTGATACATCTGCGGAAAGAACCGCTGGAGAAGCTCAATATCAGCTGTGAAAACAAGGCCAGGAGCTGATAGTGGAACAGACCACCAACTACTCTTATGCAAGTTCAAGCTGAGGCTGAGGAAAATTAAACCAAATCCAAGGTAACCAAAATATGACTTTAAATCTATCCCACCTGAATTTCAGAACCATCTCAGGAACAGGTTTGAGGCCTTGAGCACTAATGAGTGAGGGCCAGACGAGTTGTGGGAGGACACCAAGAGTATCATCCAAGAAGAGTGCAAACGGTCATTGCAAAGAAAGAAGAGGAAGAGAAGACCAAAATGGATGTCAGAAGAGACTCTGAAAATTGCACTGGAGCACGGAGAAGCCAAAGCAGAAGGTAGAATTCAAGATACTAAAGAG
>NW_006401849.1:2783-7096 GCF_000299155.1 Elephantulus edwardii
ATCATGCTTGGGAGGGTGGAGGGACAGCGCAGGAGGGGAAGGCCCTCTATGAGGTGGATTGATTCAGTGACTGGGGTAATCAAGATGGGTGTATCGGAGACAGTATGTTTGTCGCAGGACAGAGCAGAGTTTAGGGATGTTGTACTAGGCTTGCTATGAGTCACAAGCCACTCTACGGCACATAACAACATAACGACAACAAGTAATAATCATGACATCTGGTGGTTTTTTAATTTGGTTTTTCTAGAAAGAAGGTATTGGTGGCTCGGTTGGAAGAAATTTCACCTTCCAAGGTGAAATTTGGATTTGATTCTAGAATGTACCTTTTATGAAGCCACCACCCAGCTGCCAAGTGAAAGCTTACATATTGCTATGATGCTGAGCATGTTTTAGCAGAGCTAATGGAAGAAACATTCAATAATCGCCTTTCAAATGTTGTTAAGTGTCATTGTGCTTTGACAATGACTCATAGCTACTCTAATGAACAACGGATCTGAACCCTGCTCTATCTTGCGTCATCCTCATTATCTCTGATATTCTTGAGCCCAGTGTTACAGGCACTATGTTTATCCATCTGTTGATAGTTTTCCTCCTTGTTGCCAACCCTTCCCTTTTCCAAGCATTATGTATTTTCAAGGACTGGCACCTCTTAGCAACATTACTAAATATGTGAGAGAAAAGTTCAACAGCTTTGCCTCTATGGAACACCTTGCTTGGTTGCACTCTCTTCAAGACATATTTGCTCATTCTTTTGGGAGCCATGAGATATTTGGCACTCTTCTCCAGAACCACAACTCAAAAGCTTTGATTCTTATTCTGTCTTCCTTTTTCATTATCAAACTTGTATATGTATAGCAAGTAAGTGAAAAGACCATTGGATTATATTTGTGTACCTTAGTCTTTAAACTCACGTTGTTGCTCTTTAGCACTCGGGGAAGGTCCTTAACAGCAGATTTTCCCAAAGCAGCATGGTTTTTGTTTGTTTTATTTTTGATTGCTGGTAACAAGGGTGTTTGTTGATTATTGATCTAAATAAGATGAAATCACTGATAATTTCAATCTATTTTCCATATCTCTTGATGTTGCCTATTGGCCCAGGGGTGAAGATTTTGGGTTTTGTTTTGATTTTTTTATGTTAAAATGTAGTTTTTACCTTCTGCAGCAAATGTTGCAAGTCCTCCTCACTTTGCATATGGAAGGATGATGAAATTTTGTCTCACAAACTTTGGGCATGTTAGGAGGTGCGAGTCCTTGGAAAAATATGTCATGCTTGGAAGGGTAGAGGGTCAGTGAAAAAGGGTAAGACTTTCAACAAGATAGATAGATAGATAGATAGATATAGATAGATAGATAGATAGATAGATAGATAGATAGATAGATAGATAGATAGAGTGCCTATAACCCTTTGCTCAAGGATATTGGAGATGATGAGGATGGAGAAAGATGATGCAGGGCTCAGATCTATTGTTCATAGAGTTGCTATGAATTGTAGTTGACTTGGTGGCACCTAACAACTTTAGAAAGGAGATTATCAAATGTTTCTTCCATTTGCTCTGCTAAAATATGCTCAGCATCATAGCAGTATACAAGTCTTCACTTGGCAGATGGGTGGTGCCTTCATAAAAGGTGAATTCTTCTGGAATCAAATCCTAAGCTCTTACATGGAAGGTGAATACTTTCTGTCTAGGTAAACCAAACAGAAAAACCACCTGATGTCATGTTGACTGTGATTCATGATGACACCATGGTGGCAGAGTAGAGCTGTGGTCCACAGAGTTTCCAGTGACTGACTTCTCAGGTGTTGATTGCCATGCCTTTCTTTTAAGGTATCTCTGCACAAGTTCTTACCTTTAACTATGCTGTTAGTAGTCAGTCTCTTTTATTTGCATGCTACAAGTCAGTTCCAATTAAAAATTACCCTCCATCAGGTCCACTAAGCACAGCTGATGGAGAGTTCAAACTATGTAGGTAGCAATTGCTTAATTATCATATAAGTGGAGAGTAGGAAGAGAGAGGAAGAGAGCGAGAGGGAGAGAGAGAGAGACAGAGACAGAGATAGAGACAGAGGGACAGAGAGACCATGTCTGTGTGTCTATGTGAGAAAGACTATCTCTCACTCTCTCTTTCTCTTTCTCTGAGTGTTAGCTGAGAAAGCATGACTTTAAATAGTCTCTTCACAAATGTGAGCCTATAAAAAGATTCTGCTTATAGAGTTATTCTTATCCCTTGAGATTCATTATAAGTGATACAACAGCACAAGATTTATATTGCTCCTACTCTTTTGCCTTTTATACCAGTCAACTTTGTTTTGATTTACCTGTATTTTTAAAAAATAAAATAAAGTTGGATTTTTTTGCCCTCGCTAATTAGGTACAATATACAGCTAATTATGATAGCAAGGGCAGAGTCAAGAGCAGAATAAAGGGAAGGTTTTTCAATACATGTATTATTCTTTTTTCCTCTGAGTAGACAAGCTTGAAACTGAATTTTAAACACTTCAGCACTGGTGAAACAAATTAATAATGACTCAGACACAGAGGTGTTGCATATTATTCATGATCTTGAAATTATTAATGTAACACTGAGCCATTATTACCACATATTGCCATCAGAGTAATTAACACATCTTATCTAATAGAATAAGGCCGTCAAATCAAACTAAGAAGTAATTAAGTTACATAACTACACAGCTGAGGCAGAAAGATGCATGTCAAGTAAATTAAAGCACTGCAACTCACCTAGATGGCTTTACAGAGTCAGACAGAATTATTAGTTCTCCACTGCTTCGTTTGCCACTGATAAGCCACCTTATTAATGTTATTGTTGTTGTTAGGTGCTGTCGAATGGAGAATGACTCATAGCAACCCTATGAACAAAAGATCTGATTCCTATGCTGTCCTGGGCTATCCTAATCATCTGCTGTCAAGCTGAGTCCAACTCAAAGAACTCTCCACTGGTTTCAGAGGCTAAAGGACGAAATTTCCTGCCATTCTTCTGAGGAACAGCTGGTGGACTGACTTTTCAGTTGGTAGTGCAACACATCATACACTACTCTACCAAAGCTCCTTCACTATGTGCTCTGGACAAGATACTATATACAAACAGAGGATTAAGGAGCCCTTGGAAGGAACCTAGTTGGCATAGAATAAATATGTTTGGACCTTATCAGAAAAGTTTTTTGGTTTGAATCCACCAGCTTTTGAATCTAACTGGTTTGAATCCAACAATCCATCTTTCTCCTTTGGATAATTTCCTCTTGTAGAGATTCATAACCTCGAAAATCCAACAGAGGTTTGCTATGAATCAGAATCAAATCAGTGGTAGTGGGTTTGGGGGTTTTTTTGATGGGAAACAGTGTTTTTAATCTACCAGCCACTCAGTAGGAGGAAGATGTGGCACATATTACAACTGCTTCCACAAATATTTACAACTTTGCAAATTCATTGTGGCAATTCCATATTCTTTACAATATAACCACTACGGATCAAAATCATCTTGAAAGTTTCTGTTATCAAGAATCATCTAAAGCTTCTTAAAAATTTCTATCTGTTAATACCTGTCCAAAATTCTGAGTCACATGGTCTAGAATAAAGTCTCTGAAACTGAGTAGGAATGCTTAAAACAGAATTTTAAGTACTTCATTAGTGGTTGAAACAAATTAATAATGACTCACAGAGGTGTTGCATATATTCATTTTCTTGAAGTTATTGATATAACACTGAGCCATTATTGCCCTGTTTTGGTAAATTTGAGGCCTTGAACACCAATGAGTAAAAATCAGAAGAGCTGTGGGAGGATATCAAGAATATCATCCATGAAGAATACAAAAGGTTATTACAAAGGCAGAGGAGGAAGAAAAGAGCAAAATGGATGTTAGAAGAGACTCTAAGTATTGCACTAGAGCACTGAGAAGTCAAAGCAAAGTGAAGAAATCAAGAAACTAAGGAGCTGAACCGAAGATGTCAAAGGACAGCAAAGGAAGACAAAACAGAGTATTATAACAAAATGTGCAAAGAACTGGAGTCAGAAAATCAAAGGGGCCAAACTCGTCCAGCATTTCTTAAGCTGAAGGAATTGAAGCCTTGAGTTACAATGCTAACGGATGTTTTGGGGAGTATATTGAATTATCTGGGAAGCATGAAAAGAAGATGGAGTATATCGGGGTCACTGTACCAAAATTAATTGGTGGACACAGAAGAATTTAATAAAAAAACTTATGAGCAAGAGCCTGTAGTGATGAAGTGAAGAAGTTCAAGCTGCTCTGAAGGAATTGGTGAAAAACAAGGCCCAGGAATTGACAGCATACTAATTGA
>NW_006401850.1:0-6117 GCF_000299155.1 Elephantulus edwardii
TGTCAGAGGCAATGAGATTGGCACAGGATAGAGCAGGGTTTAGGGCTGTTGTACATAGGGTCGCTATGAGTCGCAAACGACTCGACGGCACATAATGACAACAAACAACAATGTACATAGACACATTTTGAAACCTATCCTCAAGCACATTGCTCCATCTGAACTCTGAATATTTGTCAAAAATTTCTTTGGTGCAGAAATGTAAAGATTTACACAGCTTTCCTACACTAGGATGTAAGATTCACTAGCAAAGATTTTAATCAGTTTCTTTATTGCTATATCCTTCTAAATTCAATGACTGGATTCCAAGATTCATGTTTCAAACCTAGAGAAGTTGACTTGTCCATCTTCACAAAGAAATTATTGATCTGTGACATAATTTAACTCTCTGCTTATCTTTCCTCTTTGCATTTCTTGTGTCTTTGACATTTGTAGGTATGACATAAGTATTGACTGACTATTGGCTTGAGTATTTAACAGTATTGAGTACAATGTGTCAGAGCTATACTAAGATATTTATATGTTGTTGTTGTTGTTGTTGTTGTTATGTGCCTTAGAGTCACTTGTGACTCATCGCGACCCTATACCTTATATTATTTAGTGTTCACAATATTTCTCTGAGATCAGCACAAACATTATTTCAATTTTACTAGCAAGTGAAATGAGACTTTGACTTAATTAAATTCATGTCTGTTGAATCAAAATAAAGTCATAGCTGATCCTCCAGTGGGTTTCCAGAGGTTCAAAAACACATGGGAGGAGATTGCCTAGATTTCTCCCTTGAAGCAGCTGGTAAATTAAAAAAGCAGTGCAACACCCAACCTACTAGGCCACCGAGCTCCCTATGAAATTTAGTCATAGTTACTTGCTATGCTTTAAAGAGCTGGGCAATGACTAAGGATGATAGAAAAAGAAGAAGAATCAATGCCTTTGAGTTGTGGTGCTGGAAGAGAGCATTGAATATACATACCATGGACTGCCAACAGAATAACACGTCTGTCCTGAAGAGTGTGAAATCAAGTTGTTCCCTAGAGGCAAGGATTTTTTACTCTCCATCTCACATATTTTGGGCATGTGGCTGAAAAGGACCAATCCTTGCAGAAGAGCATTGTCTTTGGAAAGGCAGAGGGACAGTGCAGGTAAGGAAAACCCTGGATGAAATGGATTGACATGGTGACTCAGGCAATGAGGTAGAAATGTCAGAGGCAGTGAAACTGACTCAGGATAGAATAGGGATTGCTATGAGTTTCAGTTGACTCAATGGCACATAACAACAACAACAATAAATTGTTCAAGATCTGTAATTGAGAATGGGACTCAGTTACATTGTTGTTGTTATAGATGCAACTTATAGCAACTTTATGCATAATAAATGAAGCATAGCCTTGCTCCTGCCTCATAACCATTACTGTGTTTGTTCTCATCATTGCAGCCACTATGTCAATCAGTTTAGTGAAAGGTCTTCTTTTTTCTAACTGATCCTCTGCTTCTCCATGCATGCTGATATTATCCAAGAGCTGGTCCCTCCTCATGACATATCCAAAGTATATGAGACTAAATCTTACCATCTTTATTTCAAAAGGGTATTTTTAATTCTTCCAAGAAAAATATGTTCATCCTTCTGATAATCCATAGTATTTTAATATGCGTTGCTAACACCATTATGCAATGACTTAATTTCTTTTTGTTCTTTGTTAATCAATGTCCACTTCTCACATGCATATGACATATGTAATTAACAACCAATGTTATTTAGATGACATAACCTTGTTGGTGGAAACTGAGGAGGACCTGAAGTGTTTGTTGCAGAAGGTCAAGGACTACAGCCTTCAGGATGGATTAGAGATCAGCATCAAGAAGACAACGAATCTCACCACTGGGGCAACTGGCAGGATCATGACAGATGGAGAAGAGATTGAAGTTGTTAACAATTTAAACTTGCTTGGCTCTGCAATCAACACTTGGCATCACTAGTCAAGAAATCAAAAGACCAGTTGCTCTGGAAAGGTCGCTGTCAGGGACCTCAAAAAAGTCCTGAAGAGCATTGATGTCAGTCTGGAAACCAAGGTAAGCCTGATTTAGGCCATAGTCTTTGCAATTACTTGATGCCTTTGAGTTGTGGTGCTGGAAAAGAGTATAGAACATACCATAGAGCACCAAGAGAATCAACAGGATTATCCTGAAAAGGGTGAAACTAGTTAGATCCTTGGAGGCAAGTCTCCCATAATTTGGGCATATTTCCAGGAGGGATCAGTCCTGGAGAAGGATCTAATGCTTGGAAGAGTGGAGGGACCGTGCAAGAGATGAAGACTCCAGATGAAATGGATAAAGGAAGTAACCAGGAAAAATGGGGATAGATGTGTCAGAGACAGAGAGATTTGCTCAGGATAAAGCAGAGTACAAAACTATTGTACATAAGGTCTCTAAGAGTCGCAGGCCACTCAATGCCACATAACAATAACAATGACATAGTTGAATCAGACATGTTTTAGTCATCAAAGTGATATCTTTGTTCTTTAACAATGTAAAGAAGTTCTTTACAGCAGATGTGCCTTGTGCAATATGCCCTGCGATTATTTTGACTGCTGCTTCCATGGTTGTTGATTGTGGATTCAAGTAAAATTAAATCCTTTGCTACTTTAATCTTTTTTTCCATTTATCATGAAGCTTTTTGGTCCAACTGTAGGGATTATTGTTCTTTTTCTATTGAGATGTATTCCATATTGAGTCTTCAAGCTTCAATAGTAAGTAATTCAAGCAGCAAGCAAAGTTGTGTTACCTGTGTATTGCAGATTTTTAATGAGTTATTTCTCCAACTCTACTGTTGTAGTCTTGTTCATCTAGTTCACTTCTGGGGCTATATGCTTAGCATGAGAAAATTTAATAAGTACAGTGCAATAATACAATCCTGATTCACACCTTCCCTGATTTAAAGCATGAAATATGTCCTTGTTCTGTTCAAGCAACTGCCTTTTGTTCTGTGTACAGATTTATCCATTGCAAATATTTTTATAAGAAACAAAAACACAGGATATACACATGAATTTTACGTGATGGTATACATAGGAATCAAACTGATCACATCTGTGGAAAGAATCACCAAAGAAGCTCAATATCAGCTATGGAAACGAGGCCAGGTGGTGACTGTGGAACAGACCAGGAACTATGCATATGCAAGTTCAAGCTAAAGTTGAAAACATTGAATCAATTCCATTGGAACCAAAATTTTACTTTGAGTCTATCTCACTCAAATTTCAAAACCATTTCAGGAATAGGTTTTAGTCCTTGAACACCAGTGAACAAAGACCAGATGAGCTGTGGGAGGATATCAAGAATATCATCCATGAAGAATACAAAAGGTCATTACAAAGGCAGAGGAGGAAGAAAAAACCAACAAGAGTGTCAGAAGAGACTCTGAATATTACACTAGACATAAGACGCCAAAGCAAAGAGAAGAAAACAAGAAATTAAGGAGCTGAACAGAAGATTTTAAAGAGCAGTGCGAGAAGACAAAGCAAAGTATTTTAATTAAATGTGCAAAGCACTGGAGTCAGAAAATCAAAGGGGCTGAACTCACTCAAGGTTTTTTTTCCATAATTAAAGAACAAATTCAAGTTTTGAGTTGAATACTTGAGAACGCTATGGGCAGAATAATGAATGAGTCAAGAAGCAGTAAAAGAAGATGGGAAGAGTTTACAGAGTCACTGAACTAAAAAGAATTGTCTGACACAAAAGAATTTCATGAAATAACTTGCATTCAAGAGACAATGTTGATAAAGGAGGAAGTTGAAACTGCTCTGAAAAATTGGCAAAAAAACAAGGTCCCAGGACTTGACGACATACTAATTGATATATTTTAGCAAACAGACACTGCCCCGGATGCACTCACCAAGTTGTGCCAAGTAGTCTGGAGAACAACCACTTGGCCAACTGACTGGAAGAGAGTTATATTTGTTCCATTCCAAAGAAAGGTGACCCAACAGAGTGCGGGAATTATCGAACAATATCATTAATATCATATGCAAGCAAGATTCTGCTAAAATTATGCAGAAATGACTGGAATAGTACATCAACAGAAAACTGCCAGATGTGCAGGCTGGGTTTAGAAGAGACTGTGGTATTATGCTGTGTGAACTAACTAAATCCCATAAGGCAAATACTATATGAGGCTGTTATTGTAGAAATAGAAAGGTAACTAGTAGAACATGTATGAGAATTCAAGGGAGAAAGGAAAGGAGCAGGGGGAAAATCATAGGGTCACACAATTTGATAGATGGAGGGAGGGATAAATAAAGGAAATGGGAAAGATTCATCAGGTATCTGGAAAAACAGGGCATAGTTAGTTCATTGTTGATTAATTTTATAAAATATAGTTAATCAGAATGACTATGAAACAACATAAATGAAGGATTCTGTGAAACACAATGTATATGAACTTTGTAAGCAAACCAATAAAAAAATATTCTTTTAGAAAGAGAAAGTGCGGGAAAAAGGATAGCATGTGGTACTAGGAATACTATAGCTAATGTTAGATGGATCTTGGCTGAAAGCAGAGAGTACAAGAGGAAATGTCTCATTGTTTCATTGACTATGCAAAAGCATTTGACTGTGTAGATCACAACCAACTGTAGCTAACCCTGAGAGGGATGGAAATCTCAGAACATTTTATTGTTTTTATGAGAAACCTATACTTGAACCAGGAGGCAGTCATCAGAACAAGGAAACACTGCATGGTGCAAAATTGGAAATGGTGTACGTCAGTGATCTGTCCTATCTCCATACCTTTTCAATCTATATGCAGAATGGATCATCTGGGAGGCTGAGCTCTGTGAGGAGGAATGTGGCATCAGGTTTGGGGGAAGACACATCAACAATTTACATTATGCAAATGACACAACCTGGCTTGTAGAAACTGAGGAGGACCTGAAGTGCTTGCAGCAAAAGGTCAACTGCAGCCTTCAATATGGGTGAAGCGCAACATCAAGAAAACAAATATTTTAACCACTGGGCTGATTTTGCAACATCATGATAGATGGTGAAGAGATTGAGATTGTTAACAACGTTAGTTTATTTGGCTCCACAATCAACACTCTTGGTACCAGCAGCCAGGAAATTAAAAAAAGAATTGCAATGGGAAAGTGTACTGTTAGAGATATCTCCAGAGTACTAAAGTGAAAAATGTCAGTCTGGAGACTCAGGTGCATCTGATCCAAGCCATAGTCTTTATAATTGCTTGCTATATATCAGAAAGTTGGATAATGACTAGCGATGACAGAAACAAGAGAGGAAGACCTTCAATGAAATGGATTGACCTAGTGATAGGGGTGGTGGAGGTAGGTGTGTCAGAGACAAGAAGGTTGGTACAGGATAGAGCAGGTTTCAGGGCTATTAAACATAAGGTTGCTATGAGTCTCAGATGACTCGATGACACATAACAACAACAGATTACCACATACCAATATTATATACCACTGATTAGCATAATTAAATATTCTGGAGTTCTCATTCTTTACCTTGTTACCAATAATTTATTGCCTTTGCATATTCAATGAAACATGGGCAAACATCTTTCTAGTGAACCTAGCTGTCACTTTCCAGGTAACTAGTTAATCTAATATTTCATGTTTAAAAGAATAATAACAAATCTATTCTCTTACAATTTTGCACAATTAATGTTGTACTCCTGGCAGTGTTAAACACTGTAGTATGAAGAGAGTAAAGCTTGCTCTGATGTTTAGACTATATATCCCCTTGGATTGGCTGTAATGGTCACAGGATTGGCAGTTACATTATGATGCCATTTGCAAAATAGTAACCCAATTTGGAAATTATATAATGATGCTTTTGTTAGGTGCCATTGAGCTGGACATGACTCCTAGTGGACCATGAACAACAGATCTGAACCGCGCCCTATCCTGCACCATCCTCCCCATCTCTGATACGTAAAGAATATTGACAATCACTGTGCCAGTCTGTCTTTTTAAGGGTCTTTCACTTTTTCATTGATCTTCTATCATTCCTAGCATGATTTATTTTTCCAAGGACTGGCCTCTCTTGACATGCCCAAAGTATGTTTTTGTTGTTGATATGTGCCGTCAAGTCGTTTGAGACTCATAG
>NW_006401850.1:6837-7250 GCF_000299155.1 Elephantulus edwardii
TCTCAATCTCTTCACCATCCAGCCTGACACTGCCAATTGGTCCAGTGGTGAGAATCTTTGTTTTCTTGACATTGAGCCTCAGTCTATACTGAAAGCTGCAGTCCTTGACCCTCTGCAGCAAGTGCACAAGGTTCTCCTCAGTTTCAGCGAGCAGGGTTGTGTCATCTGCATAACGGAGATTGTTAATAGATCTTCCACCAATACTGATGCCACAATTCTCCTCATAGAGCCCAGCCTCTCAGATAATCGGCTCTGCATACATGTTGAAAAGGTATGGAGACAGGATGAATCCCTGGAGTACACCATTCCCAATTTTAAACCATGCACTGTTACCCTGCTCTGTTCTGACTACTGCCTCTTGGTCCAAGTATACGTTTTGCGTTAGCACAATTAAATGTTCTGGGATTCCCATT
>NW_006401851.1:0-7081 GCF_000299155.1 Elephantulus edwardii
CCCATAAGTGGTCATACTATATTTTGAAGTAGGTGTCACTGCCCTCCCCCTTTATATATGATAAAGGGAACCTGAGAATTGTGAACAGAGTCCCCCCAGGTCTAACCATCTTTTGGCAGAAGCATTCAACAGAACAAAATATGTGGTGCATTTAAGATGTGGGTCCTCTTGTGCATGCTGCCACTGTTAAGGTCATCAGACTCACAGTTACTTTCAGCAATTCATTGCATAGGTAATTGCCTTTTTTGGCCTGTCCAAGGAAACCCAAACCTGCAGATGGTGGAGATGCATCCCATCCCCCACCTCCTACACAGGTGGCCAGCGAGGTGCGTGCCCCCCCCACCCCAGCGCGGGAGGCCTGCGGGAGGCGCAGGCCCCCCCCCAGCATGGGCAGCCGTTGGGGGCATGCCCCCCCACCCCACTGCATGGGCGCTTGCCGGGTGCGCGGCCCCTCTTGTGCAGGGGGCCAGAGGGCGCCTGCTTCCCCCACAGCTGCCATCCTGGCTCCAAGAATTGTCTCTAGACCAAGTCCACCTTGCAGCAGTGTGGTGGCTTCTCTGTACCAGTCTTGAGGAGGGCCGGTGCCCAGCATCCATCCTGGGTGAAGGAATCCATTTGTTCCGGCTGTGGAAGCCTCATGGAGCTGCAGCGGCTGTGCGGTGCAGCGGGGCTCGGGGTGGGGGGGAGCCAGGAGACTCACCCATTACTCCTTGGGAATCCTTGAATTCCTGTTGTTGAGCCTCGATCTTCACGAGGGCCAGTCATCAACTGTTTAAGCATTCAATTATCAATAAGCCGAAGTCTGTGGAAGGCCATAATGGCCCTGCTTTAAGTGGTTCGCTGCTCCTGCAGCTCACTATGCTGTCTCTGCCTCCACTGCCATCTTGGATCTCAGTCATCATCATTTGTTAAACAGGCGCTTGTTTCCCATTTTATTCCCATAAATTTCCTTGTCAATATATCAATTGACCATAGGTAGATGGATTAATTTCTGGGTTCTCCTTTATATTCCATTGATCCATGTTCCTGCCATTGTACCAACACTATGCTGTTTTGTTTACTATGTCTCTGTATTAGTTTTTGAGATAAGCAAGTGTGATGCCTCCTACTTAGGTTCACCCCCCCAGAAGTATTTTGCCTATTTTAAGTCTCTTTCTTTTCTAAATGAAATTGGAAATTGCCTTTTTTAAATTTCCTTAACAGTGACTTTAGTATCTACACTGAAATTGCTTTAACTCTGTCAATTGCTTTTGGTAGAGTGAAAAGAGCAAGGGTGGCATGGAGACAGCCAAGTCTGACTTCTACTAACTGTAGAGAGGGAAACTGTCACAATCAAAAACTTTCACAGTATGAAACTAATTTCTATAAAGTCAGACAATGGTCACCTTCACTCCTGCATCCACTTCTACTAATCACAATACCAATCTTAATGCTCTTTTGTTGTTGTTGTTGTATACCGTAGAATGGAAATAGACCCATAGATGACACTCCGGTGGGTTTTCAGAAGCAGTTCATCACAAGAAAGGAGATTGCCCATCTTTCTCTTGCAGAGCAGTTGGTGACCTCAAACTGTGTGGCTTTGGGATTGCAGAACAGCTTCTCGTCAGTAGGCCACCAGAAGCCCCTTACTGCTCTACTAGATCTAAAATTCTCTGCAATAGCAAGGCAGACTACACAAAACCATAATCACAGTTATGGGATTTATTAAAGACGTTAACAGGCTATATATTATTCAAATTTGTAGCAAGATACAATCTCTCAGTCCAGACAGCTTCTCAAGGGTGGTCACAAACCCTTTGGCCCTCAGCCTCACAGTTTAGGTCAACATTACTTAGTTCCCTTAGTCCTGCAAGTTATGTGTTCCTTCAGCCCTCCAGCAAGCTTGGGTGAAGACCTCTGTCTCTCACTCTGTGGGGCCGAAGTGCAAAGCCAGTTCTGCTCATGTCAGTTTCTGTTTCTCTGTTGAGCCTGCTATTGTTCTTCTATAGTTCTTGATATGACTAGCACAGGAATCGCTGACATCAAGGCTGTGCACTGCTTTCTCTTCCTTTTTGGTGTTAAGATTCTCCATTTTTGCTGCTAGAACTGGTCCATTTAAACTTAGTCGGATAGCGGGGACTAGCCAATTCCCTTGTGGACAGACTAACATGCCTATTTGTTTGACCCAACCCATGTAGCAAGGGCAAATTCAATGACTAGGAAAGTAATTTTGTACACCTTTGACACCACAGGTATAGTTGTCCTTTTCACAATGTTGAGTCTTCCTATCCATGAGCGAGGAATATTTCCCCATATTATTCCTTATATAGATCTCTTGTGTCTTGAGTTAGATTTATTCTTAAGTATTTCATTTTGTGGTTGATGACTGTAAGTGACATTGTTTTTCTTGTTTCCTTTTCAGTGTTTTCTTTGTTGCTGTAGCGAAATTAATATTTTGTGTGTTGATCTTATATCTTGCCACTCTCTTGAACTGGTCTACTGGGTTTAACTTTTTTTTTTTTAAGTCTTGAGGATTTTCCATCAAATGATATCACTACACATGCAAGCAAGATTGTGTGATCCGGTTGAAGATTATACAGCAACTACTGGAACAGCACATCAGTTGTACAAGCTGGGTGTAGAAGAGTCATAGCACAAGAGACATCATAACCAACATTAGACGGATCTTAGCTGAAAGCAGAGTACCAGAGAAATGTCTACCTGTGTTTCATTGACTATGCAAAGTCAGTGGATCACAACAAATTGTGGCTAACCTTGAGGTAAATGGGAATTCCAGAACACTTTGTGCTCATGTGAAACTTATACTAAGAAGAAGAGTCTTGAACATACTATGGACTACCAAGAGAATAAACAGATCTGTCCTGGAGAGAGTGAAACCAAGCTGCTCCCTAGAGGCAAGGATTTTGAGGCTCCATCTCACATACTTTGGACACAAAAGAGACTAGTACTTGAAGAGGGACATTATGCTTAGAAGGGTGGATGGGACAGCACAGGAGAGCAAGACCCAGGATGAGATAGATGGACTCAGTGACTGGAGCAATAGGATTAAGTCTGTCAGAGACGATGAGAGTGGCTCAGGATAGGACAGGTCTCCGTGCAAATCTATATAGGCTTGCTGTGAGTCGCAGGTGACTCAATGGCACATAACAACAACAACAACAACATATGCATGATCTGCAAATCAAGATCTATATGCTAGAATTTCAGGAGATTCTTATTTTTATTTAACTATTTATATTTTCTTACAAAAATCCCTGGCAGGCTAACATACAGGATTGTTAACATAAAGCTTGGCAATTTGAATCTACCAGGTGTTGAGAGGTAGAAAGATGGGCAGTTTTCTCCCGTAAAGATTTACAAACTTGAAACACAATGGAGGTTTGTTAAGAGCCAGAACCCATGCTACCAATGTGGATTAATTTGCCTATAGTGACAATGAATTTGTCTAGAAAAGGTTTTACTTGAGTGGAGGAGAGGGTCAGAGCCAACTTGGGGTAGAAGGAAAGGTCAGGAGCAAAGTTCAAAATGATTTTAAATTAAAGGCCTTGTCAGCTTAAAAGAAGGTGAGGCAGGAATCCATGTCTTAATAGATTGTATATGTCAGTTCTCTTTTTTGTGTGTTATATAAATGCAACAATAAAAAAAAAATCTGCAGTTCTTCTGCAAACTTAACTTTTTGTTTCTAGATATCCTTTTCTAAAGAATAAAGGTTTAAGCTTCAATGAAGTAGGCACTACAAAGAAAGGACTGATACAAGGTAAGAAGGGAACCTAAGTCTGCCCTAGCAAGTTGTTTTTTTAGGTGTGAAGTTGTGTATAACCCATAGTGACGCTATGAACAGCAGATATGAACCCTGTCCTATCCCATCCTCACACTTCCTGATACATGAGAGCCCATGCCACAGTCACTATGTCAATCTACTTCATTTCCTACCTTCCACCTTGCATCATATTCCTTTCCAAGGAATAGTCTCCCTTTTATCATCATGCCTGAAGTATGTGAGTGCTCTGGCTACATCCTCTCCAAGATATATTTGTTCTTTTGGCAGTCTATGGGATATTCAGCACTCTTCTCCAACACCACAGCTCAAAGGCATAAATTCTTATTTTGTCATTCTTATTCATTCTCCAGCTCTCAGATGCATAGCCAGTGATCAGAAAGACCATGGCCTGAATCAGATGCACCTCTGTCCTCAAACTAACATTGCTGGTCTTATTATGTGCCATCGAGTCAATTCCGAGACCCCTATGTACAACAGCTCTGAACCTTGCTCTATTATCCCTGAGCCTATTTCATCATCTGTGACTCACTTACCCTCATTAACTCAGTCACTGAATCTATCCATCTCATCCAGGGTGCTGTCCATCCACCCTTCCAAGCAAAATGTCCCTCTCCAAGAAATGATCCCTCCTTGCAACATGCCCAAGGTATGTAAGATGGAGCTTCAAAATCTTTGCTTTCAAGGAGCAGTCTGGTTTCACCTTCTCTTGGATGGATCTGCTTATTTTTTTTAGCAGTCTATGGTCTATTCAATACTCTTCTCCAGCATCACAACTCAAGGACATTGCTTCTTCTTCTATTATCCTTAGTCATTTCATTGTCTTGCTCTCTGATACATAGGAAATAATTGTGAAGACTATGGCCTGGACCTGGAGCACCTTAGTCTCTAGACTGGAATCATTGTTCTTCAGTACTCTGGAGAGGTCCGTGACAGCAGACTTTCCCAATGCTACTCATCTTTTGACTTCTTGGCTGCTCAGACCAAAAGTGTTGACTGTGGAGCCAAGCAAGCTGAAGCTATTAATCTCAGTATATCCACTGTCTATTATGATGCTGCCAATTGGCCCAGTGGTGAGAATCTTTGTTTTCTTAGTGTTGAGCTTCTATCCAGATTGAAGACTGCAGTCCTTGACCTTCTGCAGCAAATGCCTCAGGTCCTCCTGCTTTAGCAAGCAAGGTTGTGTAATCTGCATAATACAAGTTGCTGATGTTTTCCTGCAATTCTGATGTCACATTCCTTCCTCATGCAACTTGGTCTCCTGGATGATCTGTTCTGCATACAGATTAAAAAATGTTTGGAGATAAGATGCATTCCTGGTATACAACTTTCCTGATTTTGAACTATGTGCTTTTCTTACTTTGTTCTGATGACTGCCTCTCTTCAATTATTTGGAAAGGTAGACTTTCCCAGTGTAATAAAACTCCAATTTTCTGACTGTTGGTACCAAAGGTGTTAACTGTGGATCCAAGTAAGATGAAGTTACTGACAGTTTTAATCTTTTCTCCATCTACTATGATATTGCCTAATGGTTCAGTAGCAAGAATCTTTGTTTTATTAACATTGAGATGCAATACATATTGCAAGCTGCATTCCCTGATCTTCTGCAAGAAGTGCTTTAAGTCCTCCTAACTTTCAGCAAGTAAAGTTATGTTATCTGTATAAAGCAGGCCATGCAGGTCATGATGATTTCCCTTCCAATCCAGAGGCCACATTTCTCTTCATAGAGTCCAGATTCTCGAATAATTTGCTCAGCATTCAGATTGAAAAGGTATATAGAGAGAATACAACCCTGACACACTCCTTTCTTAATTTTAAACCATGCAGTGTTCCTTTGCTCTATTTGCACAACAATCTCCTGGTCTAGGTGTAGGTTTTACATCAACATTATCAAGTGCTCTGGGATTCCCATTCTTTTCAATGTTAGCCATAACTTGTTATGATTCATACAGTCAGATGACTTTGGATAGTCAATAAAGCATAGACATTCTTCTGGTATTCTCTATTTTCTGCCAAAATCCAAATGACATCAGCAATGATATCCCTGGTGCCATGGCCCCTTCTAAATCCTGTTTGAACTTCTGGCAGTTCCTTATCTATGTACTGTTCTAGCCATTTTTTAATATTCTTCAGCAGTATTTTGCTTGCATGTGATATGAATGACACCATTCAATAGCTTTTTCACCTTCTGTTGGATCACCTTTCTTGGAAATGGGGACAAATACAGATCTTTTCCAATCTGTTTGCCAGGCAGTTGTCCTACATATTTCTTATTGACTGGTGAGTGCATGTAGAGTTGCATTTGAACACTGAAACAAATAAATTTGTATCCCATGGATTCCTGAAGTCCTATTTTTTAACCAATGCCTTCAATGCAGCGTCCACTTTCTTCTTCATTGGCTTCTACTCATTTGGTACTTCCTAAAATTTTTCTGTGTCAGTTCTTTTTGGTACAGTGTTTCTGTGTATTCCCTCCATCTTCCTTTGATGCTTTCTGAGTAATTCAATATATTCTACATAGCATATTTCAATATTGAAACTTGAGGCTTAAATTTGTTTTTCATTTCTCTCAGCTTGAGAAATGTAGAGAGTTCTTCCATTTTCATTCTCCAATTTCATCTTTCTGCACATTCCATTATAATACTCTGCCTTCTGTAGCTGTCCTTTGAAATCTTCTATTAATCTCATTTACTTCAGCATGTTTTCCCTTTGTTTTGGCTTCTTGATGCTCTAGTCCAATTTTTTGTCTCTTCCTATATTAAATTTAGTTTTTCTTTCTCCTGTTTTTGTAATGACCTTTTCATCATGAAAGTTTTTTTCATGTTCTTGCAATTCCTTTCTTCTCTCTTCTTGGCTAAACCGTCTTTCTCTGTTTCTTGCTTCTTCTGTTTCATTTTAAAGTACTTAAAACAGTTTTTCTGTGCTAATTAATAAACAATTAAAAGAAGCCAGGCCTAGTCTACTATTGCTGTATGAAGTCGAGTCAGAACCAACTACAGCTTACCCTTCAACAGGTTTTCAGAGGTAGTAAAATGCACAGCAGATTGCCCATCCTTCTCCTTTGGAGCAGCTGGTGAATTGGAACCTTGTGCCTTTAAGGTTACAGTGTAACTTCTCACCACTAGGCCACAAAGGTATATATTAGAAATGTGGAAGATATTTTCTGCAGGGACTTGGCAGATGTGAAGGGTTATCCTGGTGGAGGGTGGAGCTGGGAAGTAAGTGGGTCAAGGAACTGGGCTAAGGGTGGGGTCAACACTGTAACTAATGCTTAACTCCACAATAAGGTATTTATCTTTCACT
>NW_006401852.1:0-6982 GCF_000299155.1 Elephantulus edwardii
GCCAGCATTTGTTGCTTGCTGTTCTGTTAAATTTTGCTTTTCTGTCTGGGGTCAGATGATATCTAATAGTTGTTTTAATTTGCATCTCTCTTAGAGCTAGGGATTTTGAACATTTCTTCATGTGCATGTTAGCCATATGAATGTCTTTTTCGGTGAAATGGATTCCTCAATATTATTTTTATATTCTTAAAAATAACATGTTAATTTTGTTTTCTGATCATTCAGGTCAAACATCATTCCATTTATTACATATTGCATTTTTGTTATAAATCAAGCTCTGTGCAATCAATCAGTGACTGAAGGCAAAAAGAGGACCAATGGCTTATCTCTGTTCTTGAGACTGAATGGGCAGACAAAGAAATAAACAGATAATTATAAGCTTATGTAAGAGAAGAATTAAAGACATGAAACAGTTTTACACAAATGATTTGGAAATCAGATAGCAAAAAATGGAAACTTTCATTGTTGTTGTTGCTAGATGCCACCACTTTGAGTATGACCAAAAACGACCCTGAACAATAGATCTAAACTGTGTCCTATCCTGTAACAACTTCACATTTCCTGACACTTTAGAGCCCATTGTGCCAGTTACTGTGTTAATCCACTTGGTGAAGGGTCTTCCTCTCCTTTACCCATGCTCTAACTTCCTGAGCATCATGTCCCTCTCCAAGGAAGGGCCCCTCTTAGCAACATGCCCTAAAGATATGAAGTGAAGCTTTATTATCTTTGCCTCCAAAGAGCACTCTGGCTACACTTTCTCCAAGACATATCTATTTGTTCTTTTGGCTGTCCATGGGATGTTCAGTGCTCTTCTCCAACACCACAGCTCAAAGACATCAATTCTTCTGTCATCCTTATTCATTGTTCAGCTCTCAGATGCATAGCAAGTGATTGGAAAGACCATGGCCTGAATCAGACACACTTGAGTCCTCAAACTGAAATCACTACTCCTCAATATTTGGAGAGGTTCCTAACTGCAGACTTTCCCAGTGCAATGCATTTCTTTATTTCCTGTCTGCTGGTACCACAGATGTTAATTGTGGATCCAAGAAAAATGAAATTGACAGTTGAAAGATGACAGTTCCAATCTCTTCTCCATCCATCATGATGGTGCCTATCGGTCCAGTGGTAAGAATCTTTGTTTTCTTGACATTGAGATGCAATCCACATTCAAGGCTGTATTCTTTGATCTTCTGCAACAAGTGCTTCAAGTCCTTCTCACTTTCAGCAAGCAAGTTTGTGTAATCTGCATAACGAGGGGTAAAGGGAGGGGTGGGTAAAGAAAATGGGACAGATCTGGTATGAAAAACAATGTATACGAACTGTGTAAGTAAACCAGTATAAAATTAAAATTTTATTTTAAAAAAGGTATTTGCAGTGAATAAATCATTAAAAATACAAAATTTGATTATTCTAGTTCCAGCCTCATTTCTGTCACCAAACCCTTTTTTTCTGACTACTATTCATTCCTTCTTCACTGTTTCCAGCTTTTGCATTTCAGTCACCAATTATCATTAACCAATTACCAATAATATTATGGTACTAATAATGATCAAGAAACTTTAAGTTTCAATTGTATAAAAATGTCACTTGACAATAAAATTCAATTTTAAAATATTAAAAACTAATTTCTGATTGAAAATTGTCACTTTTTTAATTAGCTCTCCTGTCTTTTCTGTGTGTTTTCTTTGATGGAAAAATATTTCTTTCACTTTCCTGCTTCAGCACTAAAACATGTGTTCAATTTGCTACTGACCCAGGGCAAAGTAGGAGACTTGACAAGAACTTGGAAGAATTTCCAAAAAACCAAGTTGTGCCTGAGTTTTACTTTTTTCTTATTCTTACCTACCATCTCTAAGATATTAGTGACATAGCATTTTAGCTATGTTTTTACAGTGGGAAGTGGAGAGTGGAGTAGAGAAAAACTCTAAATCAATGCCAAATATTAATTTAAAAATTGTGTAATATTTCTAAATTGGATGTCATAGTTTAATTAAAATTTTGACCAAATATTATGCTTATTATTTACAGGGAAAATCGTTTAGCTGAACAGATTGTTGGAAGAGAGTCTGAAAATACAATATTCCCTTTCAGATGCATCCATAATGACCCTCTTACTTGTAGTGAAAGATTGACTATGGGATGCACAGACCAGGCTTTATTCCAGTCCTTCACCCTCCCTATTCCCTATGCTGAGAACATGGTATCATGCTAAACTTTAGTGAGCCCTGGGTCTTCACATATAGGGATTCCTGAGTAAGATATAAATGCATCCAAAGGTAATGCTATCGAGAGGGAATAGTAATGGCAATAGTCAATCTTTTAGTAAAGGTCGTGTGTGTGCGCGCGCGCGCGCGCGCGCGCGTGTGTGTGTGTGTGTGTGTAAATTGACTCTGTTCAACCAGATAAGCAAGCCTATATATCCTTGAAGTTTTGTGGGGCAAATAAATTTTTTCGCACCTTATTTTTGCCTTGACTTATAAAGTAAAATTGCCCTCATGAAGTATTCAGGGGGAAAGCTTCTGTTTTCTCATCACCTCATGCTCATTCCTTCTCATTTGAGAAAGAATGAGCTTGAAAAGTGGAGAGGAATCACAGCACCTGAATATTCTTTTCGTTCTATCTGCATTCTTACAGACACATGCCCTCAATAGTTCTCTGGTAGGGGACATCTACAAGGCTGATTCTGAAGTGGCTGTATGTCATAACAGGTGAGTTAATTGGATGTGTGTGGGGGAGGGAGAGTTGTAGAAAGCCTAGTCTGGGACTCAGGTCCAAGGTCTGATCTTTAATTTCATTTTATCAATGATAGGTGTATAACTCTATCAGTCTTCTGAATATAACTCTTAAAATAGCTTAAAGTCCAGAAGAAAGGAAGGACATAAATGTAAAACCTAAGAGATACCAATACAGGCTTCTCTTATAAGAAGACACAGGTGAGGTCCAATAGTCCTATCATATCAGGAAGAGGAGACTTGGAGCCATGGCAACCAAGTGAGAGAGTCTCAGAAGCCCTGAAAGAACTTGCCATCTGGAAGGTTTTTTCCACTGGTATCAAGGCCCTAGGAATCAGACTAAGGTTGAAAGGCAGAACTTTAGTGTGCAGGCTTAGAGAACTTCAGAAGTCAGTCAGGACTCCTATCTCGACACGGGTAATTGCGGGAATGGATAACTCTATTATTGAAATAGGAGCTCAGAATGGGCATCAAAGTAGAAATTCAGTCCTTGGACTATTTTTATAATGTGTTCCCAGATTATTCCAAGAGTCCCATCGAAGGAATAGAAATTGAATAATGCTGGGTGTGCTTGTAGTGGATTTATTCAATCTATCTAGGGAAGAATTTGGGATGAAGGCAGAGGGGGAGAAGTGTTGTTACTCATCCCTGAATATGCTTCAACCCTCTTCATTCTCTGTTCTTCAAGCCAATACCATACGATGAGGAACCAGTACTGAGTCAGACCGGTTGGGAGATAATTCTCAGAATTTAACAGCCCCTTAGCTCAGAGACTTCGATTAAAAATAATAATAATAATAATGCAATACCACTTTATTCCACTGATTTGTGTGCAGCTAGAGAGAGGCATCATAAGGAAAGCATGAATCTGCAAGTGTAACCAAAGTTTCAAAATAAAAATAACATATGACAGGATGTTTTAACTGGTTGGAAAGAAGACAGGCACTCTGGTTTCTAGGTCACTGGTTCATATTAGGACCAGGAACAGCTGAGGCTGTAATCCATGCCTATCTGAGGTCACCAGAGGAACTGACTTAGCATATTAATGAGTCAGGGTTTCTGTTTCCTGTCAGATGGGTGTCACCATCACAATTTGTCACAACAGAAAGGACAAAAATTGAATGGGCCTTTGGAAAGAACCATTTCACCCTTTCAACTGATACCAAAACATGGCATTATCTAATATAAAATAGTATTATCATGTTATCATTTTAAAAAATCAACCCTAATCAGTGAAACAACTATTAATAATAAACAAGTCTATTTTAAGAATGTAAGAGTGAATCAATAATAGAAGCAGTTAAAAATTATCTATCTAAATGATAATACTTTTAAGAAAAGTAAGACTTAGTCACAATATAGCCAATTGTGAGAAAACTGTACAAGGTATAGAAATCTGATTATCTCTTTTTAAACAATAAATAAATATACAATATACCATAGATTTCCAAAAGAAGTCCAAATCTATTTTGGAAGAAATGCAACCAGGATGTTCCCTAAAAGCAAAAATGATGAGATTCCATTTCACATACTGTAGGTATGTTTACAGTCCTTGAAAAATGGCATCATGCTTGGGAAGATGGAGAGAAGGACCAGAGAAGACCTCAATAATATGAACTGATAGAATGACTACAACAATGGGCTTAAACATAGCAGAGGTCAGGAGGATGGTGCAGGATTGAACAAGGTTTCAATCTACTGTACATGGAGTCACTATGAGTCAGTCACCAACAAAACATATTTTCAATTCTTATAGAATCCAGACTTTCCAGAGCCAATAAGGCTAGATAAATTCCCAGAACTATTGCTCTTTAAAAAAAAATTTAAAAATTTAAAAATCTTTAAATCTTAAAATTATCCCCTGAAACCTTCTTTATAACAGATATTAATTTAGCTTGATAAGTAAAGAACTGCCCTGAAGTTTATGATCTTTCAAAGAACTATCTTCATGAGATCAAAATGACAGAAACTGGAAAGATTAAACAGAAATCTTACGGGTTTATGTAAGTAGAGGAGAAATAACTTGGAATAGGACTGTGAGAATAGTTGTACAACTCAAAGACTTTCACTGATGTCATGGAATTGTACATGTAAAGTTGTTGAGCTGAATATGTTTTCAGCAACAATAAAGTCTTGTTTAATATATTAAATCACAAATAGTGTCCATAATTATGATGAAGGGTAAGCAGAAAATAAAATAGTGCTTACTGTGATGACTTGGTGTGTCTTTTCTTATTTCACAGCACATGATATGAAAAATCTACATGCATTCCTGATGTTACCAAAGAAGTTCAAGCTTTATTGAAGGCATTGTCATTTGGGAAGCTCAGAGAATTCTGTGTTAATTCTGAGATTTAAACTTTGATGTATAGAACTTTAAAACTGAATAATCAACAGGTATATAGTTTAAAAATGAAACTGAACTCTTAGGTTTCCATTCCAGCATGTAAAAAGCTTGGAAGTTGTCCGTATCACTGTACAAGAAGCTGAACAAATTGAAAAACCACACTTTTAAGATCCATCAGAAATTTGAGGTCACATAACAAGCTATTGTTCTGAAATTACAGTTGGGCCAGGGCAGGAGCCAAAAAGCAGAAGTCCCTGCTGGAGCCAGGAGTGGTAAGAACATAGGATTTGTAATTGGCAAATTGCAGGAGGCTCAAAGCGGACAAGCTTCAAGTTAGTCTCCTGGGGCCTTGTCTTAGAGGTGCTTTCATACTTTGCTGAGCTTTATTCCAGGAGTCCTCATAAGATTCTGACTGTTAAAATTGGTAGAAATTCCTTTAATACTTTCGACACAAGAAGGGACGAGGGGAAATAATTTTAAAATATTCTCAGAGTGGTCTGTGGCCCTTAACAAAGATGTAGCCTCAGAGGAAACAATTTTACCAGAGGGAACATTGGTAGTTTAGTGGTAGAATTTATGTTTCATTTTTTTGACATATGAGTTTTATTTCTGGCCAATGGACAACCACTACCTAGCCATCAGAAGAGGCTTGAGAGTTATAGTGAGGCTGAATAAAAAAATGATTGTCTTTATTAAAAAAGTAAAAACATGGCATAATGAACAACCTTTTGCCCATAAATATGGTAATTTAAATGAAATGGACATCCTGGCTTGATGTTAACAATAATAGCTCTCATTTCACATCCTCTTCTGAATACAGTTTGAATTTCCCTGTCAATGTACTGTTGCAGTTATTTGGAAATTTTCTTGAACAAGATTTAATTTGAGTGTGATTATTTATCATACAGTTTGATAATTTCCACATTATGTTGCATCAATGTATTTGACATACTCACAAATATGGATCTCTTCTAGTCAGTTTCCCAGGTAGTTCTCTTCCAAATTCTTAGACAAGTGAGAATGTCCATTGTTGCATCTGTTTGCTAAAATACTTCAATTGTTATTTCATCAATTCCTGTAAGTTTGGTTTTTCAGCCAATGTTTCAGTAAAGCTTGATCTTCTTCCTTAGGTAACATCAGTTTTTTATTTTGGTATTTTTTTTGAGAGAGAGTTTTATTTCAAGGACATGGTTCACGTTCTTGGAGGCAAGTCCTAGGTCTATAAGTTAAACCTTAAAATAGAGGCATCTGAGATGAGGTGTTCTGGTCAATGTCATCAGTTTTCGATCACATGCTACCTCCTGCAATGGTTGAACATTGACTCATTCTTTTTGGCATAGTGTCTTTGTTTATTTCCTTTAGCTTCTTCTGTTGTTCCTTGAATCATTCAATATTTTGTCCAAAAATCTTTGAATGTTGTTTTGTCTTCAGTTCCTTCAGCTTGATAAATGCTGAGCTTATTCTTTCTGTTCGGTCTTCTATCTTCAGGTCTTTGCACATTTCATTTTACTACTTTACTTTGTCTTCTCAAGATGCCTTTTGAAACTGTCTGCTCATTCACTCTCTTACATCATCATTTCTTCCTTTTGCTTTAGATTCTTTATGTTCTAAAGGAAGTTTAAATGTTTCTTTTGTCATTAATTTTGGTCCTATCATTCTTTCTTGTATATTTTTTAAAATATAGTTTTTATTTTATACTGGTTTACTTTCAAAGCTCATATACATTATTTTTCACACTGGATATTTCCCATTTCCTTTACCTCTCCCTTTACCCATCAAATTGTATGGCCCTATGATTAAACTCCCATCCCCACCCATCCTCACCACTCTACTCCCATGCTTCTCCCCTTGGATTCTCATACACATTTTATAATAATGGCTTTATACAGTATTTATCCTC
>NW_006401853.1:0-523 GCF_000299155.1 Elephantulus edwardii
GGCGTATTCTCTTAGCTACTTCCTGCTGAAAAGGGACGCTGTGGGTTATATGACCTCTTTTTTACTCATCTTTTCTTCTGTTATATCCAGTCTGTGCTAAATGTAGCCCATGTTGTTGTTGTTAGGTGCTGTCAAGTTGTAGACAACTCGTAGCGACCCAATGAATGAAAGGCCTGAGAGCTGTTCATAGAGATTCTGGAGGCAAGCCATTTCGGAAGTGGATGCCACTCCTGCTTCCATAGATAGTTTTATTATATATATTCTACATTTCTGTTCTGAGATTCTTAACATTTATTCTCAAATTCACCCATTCTCTCTCCCTCCCTTGGTCCCTACCTCCTTCCTTCCCTCCCTCTCTCTGAAGATTATCTCCCTGAAGACTCTTTATTTTTTAAATAGAAGAATTTTATTGAAGAACAGAAAGGGTATAGACTGGGAAAATATCATTAGCTGTTGTTGTAGTTACGTACCATCGAGTCGCTTGTGACTAATAGTGACCCTGTATACAACAGCCCTAAACTCC
>NW_006401853.1:2973-7195 GCF_000299155.1 Elephantulus edwardii
CATTTCTGTCACTGAGTCCATGTTTTCCAACTACTGAATTTTCTTCTCTGTTCCCAACTTTTGCACTCCAGTCACCCATTATTATCAATGCATCTTAATTGCATGTTCGATTGGTCTCTGACTGTAAAAGTTGGTTGAAATCTTCTGTTTCCTCTTCCTTAGCTCTGGTTGTTGGTGCATATATCTGAATGATAGTGGTATTCACTGGCCTTCCTTGTAAGTGTATGGATATTATCCTGTCACTCACAATGTTGTACTTCAAGATGGATCTATAAATGACTTTCTAACTATGAAAGCAACTCCATTTTTTCTCATCTTTTCATCTCCAGAGTAATATATCATATGGTCATCTGACTCAAAATTCCCCATGCCAGTCCATCTCATCTCTCCAATGCCTAGTATGTTAATATTTATATGTTCCATTTCTTCCTTAATATCTAATTTTTTTACATTCATGGTTCTCACATTCCATGTTCCAATCACTAGTGTCTGCTTACAACTGTTCGTCTCCCTTTGTATTTCCATACTTGAAAGTTCCACCTCAGTTGCCCTTTCTGTTATTCTACATGTGTTCTGTTGTACATAGAGTTTCCAGAGGCCTCCTATTTCGGAAATGGATGGCCAGTCCTTTTTCCTAGTCTGTCACAGGTTAAAAATGGCCACTCCATTGGATTGGGGGAAAGGTTACATTTTTGTGCTGTTGGAGGTGGAACTAAAGGTTAAAAATTCAAAATTAGTTGACTGGCCGTTAGAGGAGTTAAAGGTAGGATATCTACAGGCAAGAATTTGACAAGGATAATGTGATAACACACATGTGAAATGATAGGATTTGTCAAAGGCTCTGAAGATTCTTTTATACCTTGGTCAGTTATTCTAAAGCTTTTATCTGTTTCCACCGTCTGAGACCTCTAGGAGTCTGTTTTATTGATTCTCCTCTGATCTGTGCATCCCATTTGCTTACTTATGTACATGTGTGTGATCACTTCTCATTTCCCTAAGACAGTTTAGAATTTCTCATAAATGTCCCTTAACGTAATGGAGATTTGACTTTCAGGTTTGTTCAGGTGTGTTTCTGTTGAATTTTGACCTTGGTTCTGGAACACTGTCTTTATTTCATAAGAATTGCATGCAGATGTGAAGTTTAATGGAAAGCCACAAGTCTGGTGCCTGAAATTTCAGCCCAGCTCTTAAGATCTCGGAGTCAGCTTCACATCTGGGACAGCCGGCTCTGTAGCTTGCTCTTTTCCTGGTTTTGTCCTCAGATTTTTGTGCTTTTGAAGATCCAGAACCTATCCTTCGGGACAGTAATTCTGTGAATTTCTCCTGGTCTTAGTTTACGCTGTGCCGAGCAGACTAGGCCCTGTCTCAGGGGGAAAGCTTTGTAAAGATGCATCTGGTCCAGGCACTTTCCTCCTTCCGAAGGCTGCAGCCCTTCAGACTCTGCCTTCTCTTCGGGACTCTAAACTTCCTTCATGGGTTTCTTTTGCTAGATCTTATCATTGGTAATCCATTATTTTTTAAAAGCATAATCATTTGTTTTGAATCTAGGAATTTAGTTATGTTCTCTGTCTGCTGAGAAATATTTTATTGGTGTCTGTTGGATTGTGCAGGAATTCAGCCAGGCCAGGTGCAAATAAATAGCACTGATAATAAAATAGTATGAAATTAATAGTATTCATTCTACATTTCTGCTGTTTGTTTTTCTTATTGTATCAAAAGTAAACATACTGTGGTCAAGTAGACTCTTGGTGACCCTCTGTCGGGTTTTTAAGACTATATCGACGGCACATAACAACAACAACAACATATAAATATTCACAGAAGAAGAGACAGCTTGTATTTCTGCCCCACAGTGGCTGGGGTTTGAACCACTGACACATTCCGCTTTGGCCAGTGGGGCTTATTCTTCCTGTATGTCCGCAACGTCAAGCCTGCCTCATAGCCCTTTTGTGGGCTTCTGAGGCCTCAGATCTGTAAGGAGGCTGCTCATCATTTACCCTCGGAGTGCCTGCTCAGTTCAAATGGCTGAGCTTTCAGTTAACAGCCAGCTTTGGTGGTGGTGGTGGTGATCGCCCTCGAGTCGAGCACAACTCATAGCAGTCCTGTCAACAAAGGACCTGAAGCCCCACTACAGCCATCGACATTTATCAAAGTTCATAGAGTTAGTGTGGGACATCAAGGGCTGCTGACCAAAAGTCAGTGCTCAGACTGACGAGCTGCCCTAGGGAGAGACATGGACTTTCCCCCAGTAAACATTTACAGAACCCACACGGAGAAATTGGACCTGACCTGGTGACAGTGGATTTGGATTTGAATTGTATGCTGTTGTTGTTAAGTGCCGTCGACCCAACTGCTGTTCATAGTGGCCCTGTGAGCAAAAGATAGGAACTCTGTCCTAGCCTGTGCCACCCTCACAAGCCTGACATAGATGTTGATAGATGCCCTGTGACAGTCCACCTTGTTGAGGGTCTTTCTCTTTGTCTGACCCCTCACCCTTCCAGCATGATGTTGCTCTCCAAGGACTGGCCCCTCCTTGACAACCTGCTCAGTTTATGTGAGATGAGGTCTCACCGTCCTTACCATATGGCTCAACTCTTGTGACCTTTTCTGTGATCATCATCTGTGCAGGGCCTGAAACATATGCCTTGTCACTTGGTCGTAAGACACTTCTTTTCTTCATTTTGAGATAATCTGTCATTTCCACATCTCTTTTTCAGCCTTGTTTCATAGGGTATTGAAGAGACAGGTGTTCATTTCCAAATGCTTAGTTTCGTTCAGGAGCCCTGATGGTAAAGTGCTTATGACCTTGTCCACTAGCCTGAAGGTCAGCTGTTTAACTCAGCAGCTTTTCTTTTAGAAAAGACGTGGCAGTCTTGTTTTCATCAGGATCCCAGCCTGGGATGCTGTTCCACTCCACCCTGTCGGATCTTGATTGCACTAGACAGCAGTGGATTTGGGCTGGATGCTTGCTTACTGGTTTCTGAGGATGGTGCTTTGGAGTATTGTCAGAGAAGGCCGTTGTTATTAGATGTCACTGAGTCACTGTGCACTGAGCAACCCCGTGTACAGCAGCACAAAGCAGTCCCCGGACTGCCACCAGCCTCACGAGCCCTGAGCTGTTGATGCAGCCGCTTTGTCCGTCCAGCTTGTTGAGACGACGCCTCACTTTCACTGACCTTCTTGTTCACATGATGCCTCTCTCCAGGGACTGGTCCCTTCTAATATGACGTCAAGACCATGCTTTATGTCTGAGGAATATTCTTTTTCCGAGATAGCTTTGTCTGTTCTTTTGGCATCTGGGCTATATTCTGTTTCTTCTAACAACCATAATTCAAAGATCCCAATTATCCATAAATTTTTATTCTTTCTTCGGCTTTCACATGCACATGAGCTGATTGGGAATACTGTGGCCTGGGTTAGGCTTACTTAGTATTTAAAGTGACATCTTGGCTTTTTAATGCTTTAAAGAGGTCTTGTAACAGGTTCGACAAATACAGCGCATCATTTCATTTCTTGAGTTCTGCTCCGAAAGATGTCGATACAGTTACAAAATCTTTGACAACTTCTTTTTGTTGATCGCACCATCTCTTTATCATGCTGCTGCTTATTGGTCCATGTGAAAATTTTTGGTTTGTGTTGAGGTGGAATCCATATGAAAATCAATAGCCTTTGATTATCTCCAGTAAGTGCTTCAAGTTCTCTTCGCTTTAAGCATCAAAGTTAAGTCATCAGCATGTCACAGTTTGCTAATGAGTCTTTCTCCAGTCCTGATGCCGAGTTGTTCTTCATATATCTAAGTTATCATGATTGTGTAAGAATGGTGAAATGGTCCAGTCCTGATTTTCAACTGTGTAGTATCCCTGGTTTTGTTACAATGATTGCCTCAGGTTCCATACAAGCAGAGTTAAGTGTCCTGGACTTCTCATTCTTCCAAAGGTTATTAAAAATGTGTTGCTTATGTTCATAATCAAGTTAATAGTAAATAAGCATTGATGAGTTGGTGGTCTCAATTAGTTTGACATCAGAATCCTCGTGGCGACTTGGCGGTGGTTGTGGTCTCCTGACCCTGACTGTCCGGCACTTCCTATGGACTCACTTTCTGGGACTGAGCCCACATGTCACATTGCCAAGCCTGTTAATATTTATTTTAGGATTCAGAGAGGCATGAGATGAACAATATTTTTGAGGTCACTTTGTTAGGATACTGACTTAGCCAAGGGTA
>NW_006401854.1:0-1544 GCF_000299155.1 Elephantulus edwardii
AGCTGGATTCTACAAAGGTGTGTTTTCTGTTTTTGGTTGAGGCTTGAATATGGTCTTTTACTCCAGTTGGGTGTCAGTTGATTGCATTTGGCCTCGTATTTTAAAAAGGCATTTGGCTTCATGGAACTCCGGAGATATGAGGCGGAGCTCCTGCAGAGCTTCCTGCTGGGCCTTGAGCAGGGACTTGATGGCCTCCCTTTTCATCTTGTGCCATCATGTGGGACCCCAACCCGCTCCCCTTCAGGAGAGAAGGGCCTTATTATGCCCCACTCATCCCTAACTACCAGCCCCCTGAAGGCAAGTACAATGACATCACCAAGGTATACACACAGGTGGAGTCCAAGAGATAAAGGTACAGGCAGCTGTACTCTGTCCTCGGAAAGCACTTCCCTTGATAACCATAGTGACCAGGGGTTCAAGTCTATTATATACAGAATAAAGCGTGAAACATATTCATGTGGTTAAAAAAAAAGATAGGAAAAAAAGGGGCATTTGGGTCCTCAGGCCTGTGGCCCTCCATCCTAGTTTTAATTGTCTTCAGCCAAACATTCTTCTAAGTAGTATAGCACTTGTCTGTCCATATGTTGTACAGAGGTAACTTGTGGTTGCTGTGATACTAAACACTGTGACACTGATATGTCAAATGTGATAATGGTTGCCCATGGTGGAAAGTGTTTGGTGGGGCTCTCAAATTAAAATAGGCTTGGAAGCAGGAGTGACATCCACTTCTGAAATAGCTTGCCTCCAGTAACCCTATGAACTTAAAGAAACAATTGATGTTACGCATGTTTAGGACTTTCATTAATAGGGTCACTATGAGTGGACTACAACTCAATAGCACTTAACAACAACAACATTTACAATTAATATATAATTGATCATGCACAATTCTATCATTCAGTTTCCAGTTTCATTTCTGCCCCCAGGCACATATTTTCTGAATACAAGTCTCTCTTCCTTGTTTCTAACTTTTACATTCATCCTCAATTCTTATCAATTACATCTTGGTTGCATGCTTGATCAATTTCACACGACAAAAGTTGTTAAAAGTCCTTGATTTCTTCTTCCTTGGCTTTAGTGGTTGATGAGCCTATTTGAATAACAGTTATTATAGCTGGTTTTCCTTGTATGTGCATGTACAGCATTCTATCTCTCACAACACTGTATGCCATGATAGATCCTAAAAACTTCCTTTTAAACACGAATGCAACACTGTTCTTCAATTTGAAATTCTCAGCATAACATTATATGTCCATCTGATTCAAAGTTGCCAATACTCATCCATCGCAGATCAGTTATGCCTTGTTGTTGTTGTTAGGTACTGTTGAGTTGCTTGCAACTCATAGCGACCTGATGTACAACAGCCCTAAACCTTGCTCTATCCTGTGCCAACCTCATCCTCTCTGACATACTCACTCCCACCACCTCAATCACAGAATCGATTCAACCCATTGAGGGTCTTCCTCTCCTGTGCCGTCCCTCCACTCTACCAAACATGATGTCACTCTCCAAGGACTGATCCCTCCTTACAATATGTCCAAGAT
>NW_006401854.1:2109-3120 GCF_000299155.1 Elephantulus edwardii
GCTGACTTTCCCAATGCAATTCATCTCTTGATTTCCTAGCTACTGGCACCAAGAGTGTTGACTGTGAAGCCATGCAAACTAAAACTGTTAACTGTCTCAATCTCTTCACCATACATACTGATGCTGCCAATTGGCCCAGTGGTGAAATCTTTGTCAATTTTTATGCATTCTATTGCATTTTTTTACAACTTCCAGTTTTCCTAGATTCATATATTGTACTATTCATGTTCCAATTATTAATGTTATTAGCAGCTGTTTCTCCTCCTAAAACATATTTTAGTGTCTTCTAATCTGAGGAATTCTACTTCTTGTACTATAACTAACACTGTTCCTGTGTTATGCCTAGTGTTTCCGAAGGCATGTTATTTCAGAAGTGGATAGCCAAACTTGCTTCCTAGTCTTTCTTAGACTGTAATCTCCACAGAAACCTGTGCATCCTGTGTGATCTTGCTGATATTTGAAATATTGATACCATACCTTCTGGCATCACAGCAACATAAGTCATCCCAGTACAGCAAATTGGCAGACAAGTGCTATAACCTTAAGAGGAAACTCCTGTTGTTGTATGTGCAATTCATTGCTAACCCACCAGCAGGTTTTCAGAGTTTATAAAGCATACAGGAGATGATCGTTCATGTTTAATCTCCAAAATTATCTTAGATGTTTCTTCTTTTAAAGACAAGGAGCTCTGGTAGCATATAATATAGGGAGTTACACTACTATCCCAAAGGATGTGCTTTTCAGAAAAAAGATAGGGAATTCCCTCTCATGCAATTAACAGCCTTGGATTTTCCAAGTCTTGGGTTTTCCACTGGAGGTTCAGCTATAAATTGGTTCCGACTTGATAGCAATGATTTTCAGGTTTGGGTATACACACACACACACACACACACACACACACACACACATACACATGCACACATGCATATACATACACACACATATGTATGTGTGTGTATGTATATCTATATATATAGATATAGATAGATGATAGATAGATAGATAGATAGA
>NW_006401854.1:3265-4420 GCF_000299155.1 Elephantulus edwardii
GATAGATAGATAGATAGATAGATATTTAAGATTAAGGCAAAATGTATAACTTGGCATTGCATGTCCATGGTCAGTTACTAAGGCAAGGCAAAAGTTAATTGAAATTAGGTAGATCCTGAGCATGGTTTCTGCAGACTGTCTTCCCAAAACTTCAATCACATATTTTACATATTGTATAGAGGAACATGCGGTTGAAATTGACTTACTTGACTGCTTGGTACACTAGTTAGTTTTCACCAATGTTATTGCTCTGTCATCAATGAGGATAAGAGGGATTATAGCTATTACAGAGACAGAGCTACAATATGAACACAGGTTTCAAAATAAAAACTCCTTGTTCACAGCATAAAATAATGAGCAAAAATCATGAAAATGTTATGGGATGAATTCAAAATTTTCTTTCTGTATAAAATAGGCTGGTTCCTCTCAAAATTAAAAAAAAAAGATATTAAAAGAAACACACAGTAGTGTGCCATAAAGAGGTCATGGTACCAGGTAATAAGTACCTCCTAAAAGTGTCCAACTGAAAATAGAAGTCTAAGTATCTTAGGCATCTATCAAAGAACTGCAATTGTTAGTCAAGAAGAATGCTGAAACAAAGCTGATGAGTCAATGGTTGTTGAGAAAAGTAGAAACTTAAAACAAAACAACAACAACAAAAAAATAATCACTTACTAATGAAAGAAAACATGAAAAAATTTTTAAGGAAAATGTTCATTAGCCTTTTCATAGGGTTATTTTGTCATTTTTCATTACTATTATGAGCGGCTTTTTTTTCTATAGTAGGATTCAGGCTGACTTATAGTGTCTTTTAACTTTTTGATAGAATTTTTATAAATCCATTGGACTGTGGTGGTAGGACTGATACAAATAATTTTATCAGAGGAATTTTATTATATTTCATCCTGGGAAACTTTTTAAAGTATGGGTAATATCTGAAGCGCTTGCTGCAGAAGGTCAGAAACTGCAGTCTTCAATACGGATTGAAGATCAACATCAAGAAAACAAAGATTCTCACCATTGGGACAATTGGCAGCATCAGTATGGATGGTGCAGAGATTGAGATAGTTAACAGTCTTAGTTTACTTGGCTCCACAGTCAACACTCTTGGTAACAGCAGCCAGGAAATCAAGAGATGAATTCCTTTGGGAAAGT
>NW_006401854.1:8137-8778 GCF_000299155.1 Elephantulus edwardii
GGGTAATCGGGATGGGTGTGTCAGAGACAGTGCGATTGGCACAGGACAGAGCGGAGTTTAGGGCTGTTGTACATAGGGTCACTATGAGTCACAAGCGACTCGACGGCACATAACAACAACAACAACACAGTAAATTGGTTAATGAGATGTAACCTGAAGGAAATTTTGTCACAACCACTCTTTATGTTACAGTTTCACCTTGTAAAATAGTTCACAATGTTGAGATCATTAAGAAAATACATCAATTGATGTCACCTTTTGGAAGAGTGTCTTCGGTCTTCTTTGTACCTTCCTTTCTTCTGGTCAAAGGAATCCACTCTTATAACTGCACTGTATTCTGTGACTGCTCTTGGACAAAAAATTATCGAGAAGAAACATATTTTGTTCTCTTTTCTTTAGCACTAATGACATTCTTTAGATGGTGGAACATTGACAAAACTGTCACAGATTTATTGTTGTGCCATTTGCTGCTGACACCATCCTTTTGAAGAAAACATAAATTCTCCCTGATCTGATTTATTTTTACTCTTCATCGTTTCTGGCAGCTTTTTTCTCTTTGGTGACATGGTGCATGCAACCTCCTTTTGTTCAGACTTTCATCAAGCAATATGTTGTTGTTGTTGTTGTTGTTATGTGCCATC
>NW_006401855.1:0-1103 GCF_000299155.1 Elephantulus edwardii
GATGCAGAAAAGGCCTTTGACAAAATCCAACACCCTTTCCTGATTAAAACACTGAACAAAATAGGATTAGAAGAGAAATTCTTCAACATATTATTTATGAAAACCCGAGAGAAAATATTGTTCTCAATGGAGAGAGGTTATTTTAGTTCCTTTAAGAACAGGAACTAGGCAGGGATGCCCACTATCATTTCTCTTATTCAATATCATTTTGGAAGTCTTAGCGATAGCAATAAGACAAGAGAAGGGAATAAAAGGTATCCAAATCAGCAAAGAGGAGGTAAAATTATCTCTCTTTGTGGATGATATGATAGTATGCTTAGAATACACTAAAGACTCAGCAAGAAAACTATTGGATGCAGTGGACCAATTTAGCGAAGTGGCAGGATACCAGATCAACACACAAAAATCAGTTGGATGTCTCTACAATGACAAAGAGAATACAGAGCCAGAACTAAGAAAAACAATACCCCTCACAATAGCTAATCACAAGATTAAATACTTGGGAAGAAATTTAACCAGAAGCACAAAGAATCTATTCAAAGAAAATTACAAGACATTACTACGCGAAACAAAAAGAGACTTTGAGAAGTAGAAAAGTATCCCTTGCTCATGGAAAGGAAGACTCAATATTGTGGAAATGGTAATACTACCAAAGGCAATTTAGACGTTTAATGTAATTCCAATACAAATACCAATCCCATTCTTCAACGAGATGGATAAGGCAATCTCCAGTTTCGTTTGGAATGGAAAGAGGCCCTGAATAAGCAAAGCACTCCTTAAAAATAGAAGAAAGGTAGGAGGTATCTCACGCCGTGATTTCAAATCCTACTACACTGCTGTGGTGATAAAGACAGCATGGTACTGATACAATGACAGACACAATGATAGATCAATGGAATAAAATTGAGAACCTGGAGATCAGCCCATTCATCTATGGTCAACTGATTTTTGTCAAGGAGATGAAATCAGTTAAGTGGGGAAACGACAGCCTTTTTAACAAATGGTGTTGGCAAATTCAAAAAGTATCTGCAAAAGACTCAAGCAAGATCCACGCCTCACTCCACATACAAAAACCAACTCAAGGTGGATCATGGACCTAGGAC
>NW_006401855.1:2575-4213 GCF_000299155.1 Elephantulus edwardii
CTTCAGGTCCTCCTCAGTTTCGGCAAGCAGAGTTGTGTCATCTGCATAACACACAGATTGTTGATAGATCTTCCACCAATCCTGATGCCGCATTTCTCCTCCTAGAGCCCAGCCTCCCGAATGATCTGTTCTGCATACAGTTTGAAAAGGTATGGAGACAGGACACATCCCTGGCATATGCCAGTCCCAATTTTGAACCATGCAGTGTTTCCTTGCTCAGTTGTGATGACTGCCTCTTGGTTCAAGTATAGGTTTCCCACAATCAAGTGTTCTGGATTCCCATTCTTCTCAGAGTTAGCCACAGTTTGTTGTGATCCACACAAGGTTATTCAACAGAGTGAAAATTATCGAACAATATCATTAACATCACAGGTAAGCAAGATTCTGCTGAAGATTATCCAAAAACGACTGGAACAGCATATCCACAGAGAACTGCCAAAAGTGTAGGCTGTCTTTAGAAGGAGTTGTGGTACTAGGGATATTGTCGCTTATGTTAGATGGATCTTGGCTGAAAGCAGGAAGTACCAGAGGAATGTCTGTGTTTCATTGAATACAAAGGCACCAAACGATAGACCTGCAAAACAAATAAAACAATGGTTAACAGAATAGAATAAAGAATTAGACAGCACCACAATAGTGATAAGAGACATTAACACACCACTCTCACCAAATGTTAGTTCAATTCAAAAGAAACTTAACAAAGGTACAGAAGATCTAAACAATACAATCAACTAACTGAACCTTGTGGATGTATTCAGAGTATGGCACTCAAGTAGAAGTCAGTTTACTATCTTCCCAAGTGCACATAGTACATTCTTCAGAACTGATCATATATTAGGACACAAAGCAAGCTTCATCAAATTTAAAAAAAAACAAGCAAACAATGAAGCAATAAAAAATATCTTCTCAGGCCATAATGCCATTGAAATTACAAGAGGATATGGCATATAAAACCAACTATGTGAAAGTTAAATGATACCCTTCAAGAACACAGCTGAATTACAGAAGAAATACTAAACAAAATTAAAAAGTTCCTGGAAACAAATGATATAAAAATACAGTATACCAAACCTCTAGGATACAGATAAGGCAGTCCTCAGGAGAGAGTTCATAGCAATAGGCAAACACAAAAAGAAAGGAAGAGGCAAAATTAATGACCAGCTCAGCCCCTCCATCAGATAGAAAAATAACTCTCTAACTCCATAGTCTCTAAAAGAAAGAAAATTATAAAGCCAACAGCAGAAATGAGATAGAAAACAGAAAAAAACGTAAACCATTAGCAAGACAAGGAACTGGTTCTTCAAGAGAGTCAGTAAAAATAGCACACCATTGGTAAACTTAACAAACGAAAGAAAGAGCAGACAAAATTAACTCAAATAAGAAATTATAGAGGTGTCATCACAACCGCCCTAGATGAAATTAAATTGATAATGTCAGAATATTATGAAAAGGAGGACAACCACTTGGCCAACTGACTAAAAGAGCTCTATTTTTGTTCCCATTCCAAAGAAAAGAGACACAACAGAGTCTGGAAATTATTGAGCAATTATCATTAATATCACATGCAAGCAAGATTCTGCTGAAGATATCCAAAAACGACTGGAACGGCACATCATCAGAGAACTACCACAAGTCCAG
>NW_006401855.1:4803-7106 GCF_000299155.1 Elephantulus edwardii
GATGAGCAAGTCTGCTTTTAGAGACTACTCCAAAGTACTGAAGAGCAATGACATCACTCTGGAGACTAACATGCTCGTGATACAGTCCATGGTCTTTGCAATCACTTGTTATGCATCAGAGAGCTGGACAATGACTAGGGATGACAAAAGGAGAATTGATGCCTTTGAGTTGTGGTGTTAGAGTATTGAATATACCATGGACTACTAAGAAAATGAACAGATTTGTCCTAGAAAGGGTTAAACCAAGCTGTTCTTTGGAGGCAAGGATTCTGGGATGACATGCTCGGGAGGGTAGAGGGACAGCACAGGAGAGGAAAACCCTCTATGAGGTGGATTGATTCAATGACTGGGGCAGTAGGCGTAGGTGTGTCAGAGACAGTGAGATTGGTACAGGATAAAACAGGGTTTAGGGCTGTTGTACATAAGGTCGCTATGAGTGTCAGGCAACTCAAAGGCACATAACAACAACATACTCGGATAAATTTGAAAATCTTGAGGAAATGGACAAAAATTCCTTGAAACTCATGTTCAGACTGACACAGACAAATGGAGAATATCTAAAAGAGATCCATCACAAACAGGAAACTGAGTAGTCAAAGACTTTCTCTCCAAAAAAAGTCCAGGCCCCAATGGCTTCATGACTTAAATCTAATAAACATTCAGACAAGAACTATTACCAAATCTTCTTAAATGATTTTTTAAAAGTAGATAAAAAACACGTCCATAGTCATTCTATGATGCAAGCATAACCCTAATGATAAAATCAGGCAAAAATATTATGTATGTATGTAGGTATGTATGTATATGTATGTGTATGTATATGTATATATAAACACACACATATATACACAAACACACACAAAAATATGTATTTATTTATATATACACATATTGTTGTTGTTGATTGCCTTCAAGTCGAGCAAAACTCATAGCAACCCTATGGATAAAAGGCCTGAAGCCCTTCTACAACTATCAATGTTTATCAAAGTTCATAAAGTTTCTGGAGGCACATTATTTAAGAAGTGGGTACCACTCCAGCTTCCAAATATATACATATATATATACTTGTGTATATTTATATATAATTACATATAATTCATCATGACCAAGTGGGATTCATAATGAGTATGCAAATATTGTTCAACATAAGAAAAACAGTCACTGTAATTAATCACATTAACAAAGCAAAGGATCCGAACCACATGATCCTATCAATTGTTACAGAAAAGGCGTTCAACAAAAGCCAGCACCTTTTCCTGATTAAAACAATCAGCAAAATAGGAATAGAATGGAATTTTCTCAATATAGTGAAAAGAAGGTGTACAAAACCAAGAGCCAAGATCATTTTCAGTGGAGAAAGTCTAAAGGCATTCTACTTTCAAACAGGGACCAGACAAACAGAATGCCTACTTTCACCACTCCTATTCAATATTGTACTGGAAGTACTTGCTAGGGTAATACTACAAGAGAAGAAAATAAGAGGCATGCAGATTGGTAGAGATGGTAAAATTGTTGTTTATATGTACATAATATGATTGTGTACACAGAAAACTCCATGAACTCAACAACAAAACACCACTGTTAAACCAATTAGGAGTGTGGCAGGGTACAAGACCCTCTATAGTAACAAATAAAACACTTATAAAGAAATTAAGAATGTAATACCGACTACAATAGCCAACCACAAATTGAGATACTTAGGAATAAATCTTAAGTACAAGCAAAAAAAAGATCTTCATAAAGAAAACCACAAAACACTAATGGGAGAAACAATAAGAGACTTAAATAAATGTAAAAATGTTCCCTGTTCATGGATAGAAAGACCCAATATAGTGAAAACTATAATCCTACTAAAAACAACCTATATGTTAAACAGAAACAAAATACAGATACCAAATTCACTTTTCAAAGGGTAGAAAAGGCAATTGGCAAGTTTATTTAGAAAAGAAAGAGACCTCTTAAAAGCAAAGCACTTCTGAAAAACAAAAATGAATTGGGAGGCATAGCACTTCCTGATCTCAAAACCTATTACTCAGCTGTAATAATCAAAACAGCATGGTACTAGAACAATGACAGACACATAGATTAATAGGAGAAAAGAAAAAAAAACACCCGAAATTAACCCATCTGCCTAATTAATTGATGTTGTTACGTACCATCAAAGTGGAACCAAACCATAGCTGACCATCCTTCTCCTGTGGTGTAGCTGGTGGCCTTGAACCACGTACCTTCCAGATTTGCAGTGCAGATTCTTGCCACTAGGCCACCAGCTCCCTATTACAAATGGGGCTTGCAAAACTGGA
>NW_006401856.1:0-1538 GCF_000299155.1 Elephantulus edwardii
GTACCAGTCAGATCCAATTTGACGGTACACTCATAAAATAAATAAATAAATAAATAAATAAATAAATAAATAGAAGGCAGCCAGCTGCTTTCTCAGAAAAAAAAAATTAAAATAAAATGAGAAATAAAAGGGACAATGTCTGAAAATTATCTGAAAATCTAGAAAAAAAGGAAAAATTCTTGGAATTTCACATCCTATCCAAATTGGCAAAGACAGAAGTAGAACACATGAATAGATTATAAGAACAAAATTGATGCAGATGATATGATAGTATACTTAGAAAACCCTAATGATTCAGCAAGAAAACTATTGGACATAGTTGACCAATTCACCAAAGTGGCAGGATACAAAATCAACATACAAAAATCAGTTGGCACCACAACAAGACAAAGGTAAACAATAGAAAAATGGGCACAGGATATGAACTTCACCGAAGAAGACATTCAGATAGCTAACAAGCAAATGAAGAACTGTTCAAAATCCCTAGCTCTAAGAGAGATACAAATCAAAACAACTATGAGATATCATCTCACTCCAGTCAGGATAGCAAAATTTAAAAGAACAGCAAACAACAAATGCTGGCGAGGTTGTGGAGAAACTGGAACCCTTATTCACTGTTAGTGGGGGTGTAAAATGGTGGAAGGCAGTATGGTGCTTTCTCAAAAAGTTGCAAATAGAGATACCATTTGACCCAGCAACTCCACTACTGGGAATATACCCCAAAGAGACCATAACTGACATCCAAGCAGATATATGCACACCCATGTTTATTGTGGCTTTGTTCACAATACAAGGAGTTGGAAACAACCTAAGTGCCCAAGAACAAACAAATGGATAGAGAAGCTGTGGTATATTCACACAATGGAATACTATGCTGCATTGAAAAACAAGGAACTCATGCGATATTATTCAAAATGGGTGACCCTGGAGGACATTATGCTGAGCGAAGTATCTCAGTCACAGAAGGACAAATACTGCACTGTTGTAGAATGGGACTGACATCGGGGTTGGGGGGAGACTGAGCAAGATGGGTTCAATAATGAATACTGCATTGAAACAGATGAGGGAGAAAACGGAAAGGGATATGTGATTGGATATTTTTGTCATGACAGGTGTCTAGAGCGAAGGCTACATGAAGTGGACGTGGGGGATGGTTTGTAAAACAATGAAAGAATTTTTGTTTTACTTTTACAAGAGGGTAGTGTACTATGGGGGAGGGCTTGGAGTGGAGAGAAGTGTAACAATGATTGAATGGAAATTCAAAGTCTGTAAATTTTTACTGAAATTAATAATAAATTTTAAAAAATCAGTTGGATTTCTCTACAGTGACAAAGAGAATACAGAGCCTGAGCTAAGAAAAGCAATATCCTTCATGATAGCTAATCACAAGAGTAAATACTTAGGAGTAAATCTAATCAGAAGCACAAAGGATCTAGTCAAAGAAAATTACAAAACATTGTTGTTGTTGTTGTTATGTGCCGTCGAATCATTTGCGACTCATAGCGACCCTAGGTACAACAGCCCTAAACCCTGCTCTA
>NW_006401856.1:2533-3904 GCF_000299155.1 Elephantulus edwardii
AAGGTAAACAACCCAATTGAAAAAATGGGCACAGGATATGAACAGACACTTCACCAAAGAAGACTTTCAGATGGCAAACAAATACATGAAGAAATGTTCAAAATCCCTAGCTCTAAGAGAGATGCAAATAAAAACAACTCTATACCAATGAAGAAATTTTTCTTTTATTTTTGAAAGAGAAGAGTGAACTGGGAGGGGGGTAGGGGTGGACAGGGAGAAAAGTGCAACAATGAATGAATGGAAATCCAAAATCTCTGTAAATGTTCTTTAAAATTAATAATAAAATTTTTTTAAAAACCCAAACAACTAGGGGTAGTTTTTAAAGGAGGAAAAAAAAAAGAGCGAACTGGGGGCAGGGAGGGGTGGTCAGGGAGAACAGTGCAAGAATGAATGAATGGAAATCAAAGTCTCTGTAAACTTTCATTAAAATTAATAATAAAAAAAGTAAAAAAGAATTGAAAAAACCCCAACTATGAGATATCATCTCACCCCAGTAAGAATAGCAAAATTTAACAGAGCAGCAAACAACAAATGCTGGCAAGGTTGTGGATAAACTAGAACACTTATTCACTGTTGGTGGGAGTGTAAAATGGTGCAACCACTATGGAAGACAGTATGGAGCTTTCTTAAAAAGTTGCAAAGACAAATACCATTTGACTCAACAATTCCACTACTGGGACTATATCCCAAAGAAACTATAATTGCCACTCAAGCAGATATATGCACACACATGTCCATCACAGCAGCAAAGAGTTGGAAACAACCTAAGTGCCCATGAACAAACAAATGGATAGAGAAGCTGTGGTATGTTCACACAATGGAATACTACACTGCATTAAAAAACAAGGAACTCATGAAATATTATTTAAAATGGATGACCCTGGAGGGCATTATGCTGAGCGAAAGATCTTAGTAACAAAAGGACAAATACTGCATAGTGCCACTTTTGTAAATGGGACTGACATAGGGGTTGGGGGGAGACTGAGAAAGATGGGATAAATTATGTATACTGCATTGAAACATATGGGAGAGAACTGTTTAAAAGGTATGTATGATTAGGTATTATTGTCAGGACATGAGTCCCGATTGAAGGCTCCATAGTGGAGTGGATTTGGGGGAGGGATTGTATACCAAGGAAGGAATTTTTCTTTTACTTTTGAAAGAGAAGAGTGAACTGGGGGTGGGGAGGTGGGCAGGGAGAAAAGTGCAACAATGAATGAGTGGAAATAGAAAATCTCTATAAATTTTTATTGTTGTTGTTGGTATGTGCCGTCGAGTTGTTTTAGACTCATAGTGACCCTATGCACAACAGCCCTAAACCCTGCTCTATCCTGCGCCAACCACACTGCCTCTGACACACCCATCCCGATT
>NW_006401856.1:7619-8318 GCF_000299155.1 Elephantulus edwardii
TGTACTGTCTCCAAGGGAAGTTGACGTGTCCTGTAGAACTCCTGTGTAGATTATGTTTTCCTTTCCGCTTCCTGTCCTCCCTCTCTGGCCGGGTTTTCTGGGTTTTATCTGAAAGACGCTTCTTGGCTATTATCCGAGGTGACCTTGCCCAGTGCCACTTCCTGTCCTCCCTCTCTGGCCAGGTTTTGCTGGGTTTTAAAGTTAATAATAATAGTAAAATTTTTTTAAAAAATTGAGTTGGCCATGAAAGGCTCTGCCTTTCACTCGCTTAACCCCGGCCCCTCCTCCTGTGCCCCCCCCCAAGCAAAGTGCCCTGGCCCAGACGTCTTCACCAGTGCATTCTATCAAATATTTAGAGATTTCGAGAATGAATGTATCTATTTTGACATAAATTATATATTTCAAAATATTGGCGGGGGGGAAGAAAGGAAAATTCCCATATTCATTCTATGAAACAACCATAACTCTGATAACAAAAGTAGGCAGATATCACCAAAAAAGAAAACTATAGGCAATCTCTCATGAACATAGACACAAAATCCTTAATCTTTGCCAGTACTATAATGTTGTTTGGTGCCTTCGAGTTCCAACTCATAGCAACCCTATGAAACAAAAATCTTAACCCTATCTCCGCAATGAGGGATATACTTTTAACTTGATGGTCTGTCTGATACTTCTCTAAATCTGAACATTCACATT
>NW_006401857.1:0-674 GCF_000299155.1 Elephantulus edwardii
TGACTGGGGCAATTGGGATAAGTGTGTCGGAGGCAGTGAGATTGGCACAGGCCAGAGCAGAGTTTAGAGCTATTGTACATAGGGTCGCTATGAGTTGCAAGCGACTCAACGGCACATAACAACAACAACAACAATATTCTTATTATCTTCCCACAGCTCATCTGGTCTTTGTTCATTAGTGTTCAAGGCCTCAAACCTGTTCCTGAGTTGTTCTTTTTTTTTTTTTAATTAAGGGAGGATAGAGTCAAGATCAAATTTTGATTTCTGTGGATGTGATTTTTCTTTAGCTTTAGCTTGAACTTGCATATGAGTAGTTGATTGTCTGCCCTACAGTCCGCACCTGACCTAGATTTTACTGCTACACAGATGTAATATGTTAGATTTCTATCCACTATACTATGTGCACTGGAGCGCAGAGAAGCCATAGCACAGGGAAGAAGTCAAGATACTAAAGAGTTGAATAGAAAATTTCAAAAGGCAGCACGGGATGGCAAAGCAAAATATTGCAATGAAATGTGCAAGGAGTTGGAGTCGGAAAATCAAAAGGGCCAATCTCACTCAGCATATCTTAAGCTCAAGGAACTGAAGAACAAATTCAAACCTCGAGTTGCTATAATAAAGAATGCTTTCGGCAGAACGTTAAATGATCCCGGAAGTATTAAAAGAAGATGGAA
>NW_006401857.1:3478-4501 GCF_000299155.1 Elephantulus edwardii
CATGAGTGTGCATATATCTGCTTGGGTGATGGTGATGGTTTCTTTAGGTCAGTTCCCAGTAGTGGAATTGCTGGGTCAAATGGTATTTCTATTTGCAACTTTTTGAGAAAGCACCATACACCCTTCCTTAGTGGTTGCACCATTTTACATTGCCACCAACAGTGAATAAGGGTTCAAGTTTCTCCACAACCTCACCATGAGTTAGATGCTTATTGCTACTCTTTTTCACCTTACTATAGTTGTTGATAAAAAAGGACAGATATATGAAATTCTAAAACTCCATAAACTGATCAATGACTTTTCATTCTTTCATTTTAAATATCTCTGACTCTTTTCAAAGTACTAACTGCATGCTTTTCTTTCTGAAATTTCTCCCTTAGGTCAGAAGTGTTCTCCGAGATTACAAAAATGTGGCAAATCTGGTGACATAGTCCTAAAATTCATAAGTGTTAATATCAACTAGGCAAAGTCCCTGGATGACACAAACAGTTCTACTAGCCAAAAGGTTGACAGATGAACATACCCAGAGATGTCTTAAGACAACATGACAGGTGATCTATTTCTTATGTTTCATGACCCTGAACACTCTATGTGATTATCCAAAAATTACTAGAATAGTACATTGATAGAGAACTGCCAGAAATGCAAGGTGGGTTTAGAAGAGGCTACGGCACAAGGGATATCATTACTAATGTCAGATAGATTCTAACTAAAAGTAGCACCAGATAGATGTCTGTTTGTGTTTTATCAGCTATATTTTACTCTGTGTATCACAAGAAATTGTGGCTAACATTGAGAAGAATGAGAATTCCAGAACACTTGATTGTGTGAAACCTAGAGGACAAATAGGGCTGACTTATAAAGGATGAAATCAGATTGCACCTTTGAGAAAAAAATTTTGAAACTTCACCTCACATACTTTGGTCATGTTATCAGGGTGGATAAATCCTTGATGAAAGACATCAGGCTTAGAAGAACAGAAAATTAGTGCAAGAGAGGAAGGCCTTGGGTGAGATGGATTGA
>NW_006401857.1:6366-7570 GCF_000299155.1 Elephantulus edwardii
AATTTGGAGGACAGCTATATGGCCAGCAGATTGGAAGAGATCCATGTTTATCCTCATTCCCAAGAAAGGTGATCCAACAGAATGGGGAAATAGAAAACAATAGCATTAATATCACATGCAAGCAAAATACTCCTAAAGATCATGCAAAAATAGCTAGAACAGTCCATAGATAGAAAATTTCCAGAAATTCAAGCAGGATTTAGAAGAGGTCATGACACTAGTGATATCATCGCTGATGTCAGATGAATCCTGGTTCAAAGTAAAGAACACTACTGTTCTCTAACAAGCTTAGATGAAGGCTTTTTGTTCTTGTTCTATGGAGTTTCAATCACAAAGTCCGTTTCATCTCATATTACATCTCCAGTTCTCTGCTTTGGCTGCCACTGTTGTTCCTGCAAGCCCTGATCTGAGTACTATGCAAAGTCAAATTCACATTTTGAACCAGATTTTGAACCATAAACACTTGGCACTACAGTACATTAAGTGTTGAGCTGCTAACTGAAAGCTCAGAGGTTTGAATTTATCAGTTTCTCCTTGGCAGGGAGATTAGACAATCTCCTCCCATAATAATGATGTAAAACCTCAGAAACTTAATGAGTGGTCCTCATATGTAGTAGTAGTACAGGTTATTAGATAAAGACTCTCTAATATAGTGCATTATAAAGACATCATAAGAAAGTATGTGTGGAAGGCATGTACAGATAGCTAAAGATTTTTCCAGGGAAAAGGAGTAGTAAATTCTTCTATTATGTTTGTGTAACTCTTCAAAAAAGATCATCAATTAATATAATTATATAACAGCGGAAATTCTAGAGTTCCACATCCTACATTAGAGTCTAACTTTATCACTGATACTTACTTGAACAATTATAATAAATATTCATATATCTCTTTTTTCATGCTAAATGGGACTTGATTTTTATTTTTTCCCTTTTGAGGAAGAAATAAATAATGCATACTGCTTTGAAACAGATGAGGGAAAGAACTGTTTAAAAGGAATATATTATTAGGTATTATTTACATATCTATCTCTTATTACTCTGGTACTTCCTTTTCTCTTCCAAGGTCCATCTAACATTAGTTACAATATCCCTAGTACCATGACCCCTTCTAAACCCAGCCTGCTCTTCTGGCAGTTCTCTGTTGATGTACTGGTCCAGTTGTTTTTGGATAATCTTCAGCAAAAATCTTGCTTGCATGTGAT
>NW_006401858.1:0-757 GCF_000299155.1 Elephantulus edwardii
CTGGTATCATAAAATAAAGAAATAAACCTAAACAAAACACAACACTGATATCAAGGCTCTTTAACACTTTGGAGAGGTTGTTGACAGCATATTTTCACAATGTAATATGTCTTCTGATGTCTTGATTGCAGTTGCCATAGGTATTAATTGAAGAAAAATAATTGACAATTTCAATCTTTTTTCCATTTATTACAATGTTACCTACAGTCAATGTTGAGGATTTTTCTCCCTAATGTTGAGATATAATCTATCTTGAAAGATGTAACCTTTTACCTTCCACAGCATGTGTTTCAAGTCCTCTTCACTATCAGCACATGAGGTTGTATCATTTGCAAAACAATGGTTATTGATTTTTCTTTCTTCCTGATGCCATATTTTCCTTACATGCTAGTTTCTCTAATAACTTGCTCAACACAAGTTAATGTATTGGTATGAAGAAAGGATACAACCTTGACACACACCCTTTTCCTGATTTTAAGTCATGCAATATTCCATTGTTCTAGTATGACAAATTCTTCTTGGTCTATGTATAGGTTTTTCATGATCATATATATTCTGGACTTTGCCTTTTCTTCCCCAGTGTTAACCATAATTCGTTATGATCCACACTGTCAAATGCCTTTGTTGTTGTTATGTGCCATCGAGTTGTTTGCGACTCATAGCGACCCTATGTACGACAGTCCTAAACCCTGCTCTATCCTGTGCCAATCGTACTGCCTCTGACACACCCATCCCGATTACCCCAGTCACTGAATCA
>NW_006401858.1:1507-3431 GCF_000299155.1 Elephantulus edwardii
AGGTTGAAAAGGTATGGAGACAGGACACATCCCTGGCATACACCCTTCCCAGTTTTGAACCATGCAGTGTTACCCTGCTCTTGGTCCAAGTATAGGTTTCACATTAGCATGATTAAATGTTTTGGGATTCCCATTCTACTCAGAGTCAGCTACAGTTTGTTATGATCCACACAGTCATACGCCTTTGCATAATCAATGAAGCACAGATACACATTCTTCTGGTATTCCCTGCTTTCAGCTAAGATCCATCTAACATCAGCTACAATATCCCTAGTACCATGACCCCTTCTAATGAGCCTGGACTTCTGGCAATTCTCTGCTGATGTGCCGTTTCACTCGTTTTTGGATAATCTTCAGTAGAATCTTGCTTGCATGTGAAATCAATGATATTGTTCTTCTGTAGTTTCCACACTCAGTTGGGTCACCCTTCTTTGGAATGGGAACAAATATAGACCTCTTCCAGTCAGTTGATCAAGAGGTTGTTCTCCAGATTTCTTGGCACAACTTGGTGAGCACATCCAGGGAAGCATCTGTTAGCTGAAATATTTCAATTGGTTGAATACCAATTGAAATACCATCTATGCCTTTACATTATCAATAAAACACAAGTAAGCATCTTTTATTTTTCTTTATTTTTTAAAATTTTTTTATTGACCTGCTTACAAAGTTCATGGAGAGCTCTGGTGACCTAGAGACTAGAATCTGTGTTGTAATCCCAAAGGCATGAGGTTCAAGGTCACCAGCTGTTCCACCAGAGAAAGAGGAGCAGTCTCCTGTGCAGTTTACTGTCTCTGAAAATCCACCAGAAGGTCAGCTATTGGTTAGTTTCGACTAGAGAGTAAATAACAACAACAAAGTTGGTAAGCATTTATGCTTCACAGTGTAAACACCTCTTAAAAATTTCTTTTTATACAATCATTCACATACATTGCTTTATATTTTAATTACAATTGACAAATACTTTTTATCACCATGTCATCAAATGCTTGTTATATTTAGCCTGCTCTTTCACCCCTCCTGTCTGTCCACTGATTTCTGCTGTCCTGTATTTTACCCCCTGACCAGTCTTCCTCCTTCTCTCCATCCTCTTTCTCTTTTGAACAATTAGACATATCTTACTGTTGTTGTTGTTGTTATGTGCTGTCAAGTTGACTCTGACTCAGAGTGACTGTATGTACAACAGCTCTGAACCCTGCACTGTCCTGTGCCAATTTCATTATTTCTGACACACCTATTCCCATTCCCCTAGTCACTGAATTAATCCATCTCATCTAGGATCTTCCTCTTTTACACTGTTCCTGCATCCTTCCAAGCATGACATCCCTCCCTTTTCAAGGACTTGTTGCTACTTGCAATATCCCCAAAGTGTATCAGATGGAGCTTCAAAATCTTAGCTCCAAAGGAGCAACTTGTTTTATTCTCTTAGCAGTCCGCGTATATTCAGTATTCTGCTCCAGCACCACAATTCAAAGGCATTGATTCTTCTTTTATCATCCTTAGTCTTAGTCCAGCTTTCTAATGCATGTAAATAGTTGCGGAGATCACACCCTGAATGAGGTGCACCTTAGTCTTCAGGCTGATGTCATTGCTCTTCAGTATTCTGGATAGGTCACTGATAGCAGATTTTCCCCAGTGCAATTTGTCTTTTTATTTCTTATTTGCTGATAAGAAGGGTCTTGATTGTGGAGTCAAGCAAACTGAAATTGTTAACAGTCTCAGTCCCTTCACCATCTATCACGATGCTGCCAACTGGCTCAGTGGTGAGAATCTTTGTTATCTTGATGTTGTGCTTCACGCTGTATTTAAGGCTGCAGGACCTTCTGGAGCAAATTCCTCAGGTCCTCCTCAGTTTCAGCAAGCAAGGTTGTGTCGTCTGCACATCACAAGTTGTTGATGAGTCTTCTTCCAATCCTGATGCCACAAT
>NW_006401858.1:5661-7050 GCF_000299155.1 Elephantulus edwardii
GGGCATTTTTTTTTAAGAATGTGGGGTTAAAGGGTTATTTTTCAAAGTAGTGATTGAATTTTCCCCTAGTAATTGAATTTTACTTTGTCACATGATGGATGGGGATATGCAAATAGGGTGTGTAAATCTAGCCACAATGAGATTGGCTAGTCTTGGCACTATACTGAGCAGATTTAGCAGCAGATTTTGGGAATCATCCCACTAGCAAAGAAGAAGCAAGAGAATGCAGCACGCCTTTTAAAGCCTGAGATTCGTTCTCCAGCCAGAAACAACAGGAGCAGCAGAAGTAGCTAAAATAGAAGACCAGAGACATAACATGAGAAGGAGCTGATCTTTGAACTGCTACTCCACAGAACCAGAGTTAAGAGTGTTTGCCAAAACTTGTTGGAGGCACAGTGGGTTGGGAGGAGAGCCACAATTCACAGTATTAAAAGGGATTTACTGCTTCTGAAAATCTATTGGAGAATCAGCCATGAGTTGGCACATGACAACAACGACAAGAGCCTAAAGCAGTGATGCTGAAGACTATAGCTTACGAGCACATTTTGAGAGCTGCCTGAGTGAGTGATCATATCTGTTGTTGTTGATTGCTGTTGAGTCGAGGACAACTCAGTGACTCTAAGAACAAAAGATCTGAGGCCGTTTAATAAATATCGTTTCTCCAAGTTCATAGAGTTTCCACAGGAATGTGTTTAGGGAGTGGATGGCACTCCTGCTTCCAAACATGTCTTAAAACTGGGAGCTCCACCAAATACGGTCCAGAGCAGGCAGCCATTATGCATTTAAAACCCCCCTGGTACAAGGTTCAGCATCACAGCAAACCCAGATTACCTCAGCACAGCAAACTGACAGAAGAGTATTGAATAGCTAGAAGAAGGTTCCTCCAAAATATAGTAACAAAGGATCAAAATATAATCCCTCAGACCCAACATTTAAATATAGGGGCCCACCAGGAAGTCTTGTTAACTCTAAATAGGAGGCTTAAATAAAAAAAAAATCAAATGAATGAACACAACCAAACATTCCACAGTGATCCTCAACTAAAACAAGAGAGCCCATCAACAGAGTCCAGTCACTTCACCTCGTCTCCAAAATAGAGATAAGGGCCTGACCTTAAATGCAAATGTCCTCCTGGAGGTCTGTTGACTCTAAACAAGAAGCTTAAATAAAAACAACGAAACAATCCACACAGATCTTCAACTAAAACAAGAGCACCATCCAGAATCCAGCCACTTCATCCAAGTCCAAAATTAAAGACAAGGGCTTGGCCTTATATGTCGTTATTAAGTGCCATCTAATACTGACCATATAAACAAAACACTCTAACCTTGTTCTATAACTATTTTCCTAAGTTCACAGAGTTTCCACAGGCATGTTTAGAAAGAGGAT
>NW_006401859.1:0-1168 GCF_000299155.1 Elephantulus edwardii
CTCTTCCTTCCAGAAGATCTTCTTTTAAGATCTCCAAACATCTCCTTCCTCTTGCATTTTGTTCTGGAGGCAGAAGATGGGCAGACAAGTAAGTCAATATTGTTCATATATCAAATTGTCAGTTCCTTCTCTGAAATACTCTACACTTTCCTAGTAAAAAATTTCTAATACATAACAAATTTTCTAAAGAAAATGAGATAAACAACTCAAGATATTGCTTGCATTCATACACAAGACATTAACTTATTTATAATTAACTACAAATACTTCCATAATTAGAAAATTTAAACATGTATGGATCTCTGAAAAAAGGACAAATTTGAACAGAACAGGTACAGAAATGACCATACAGCCAAGAAGCCATCAGAGATTCTTTGACGAGCATTGAGAAAATCTAGCAATGTGTGGACACATTTCTGGTTGTCAAAACTGGGAAGAATGGCATCTGGTGACTAGAAGGCAAGGAGAGTGGTTAGCATCTTTCAACGCACAGGACAAACTCCTAGAGCAAACATATCTGGCTAAAAATGTGTTAAGTGCTGAGTTTCTTCTCAAAATATTACTTTAGAATTAAATGATCTCTGTTTATTTTACCAGACTAATATAAAATGTAAGCCACTCAAGGTGTTCTTTGCTATAGTTTTTTGTTGTTGTTGTTTGTTTGTTTGTTTTTTAAAAAAAATTAAAGTGACTAGTATCCTAATTAGGAAGCTCTGGTGGATTAGTGGTAAGACGTTGTGCTGCCAACCCAAAGACACATGGTTTGAATCCACCAACTATTCCATGGAAGAAAGAGGGACCATCTCCTCTTCCGAGATTTGCCATCTCTGCAAACCCACTGTAGAATCAACTATGAGTTAGTTCCTACTTGACAATACATAACAACAAAATATTAATAAGGACATTCTAAAAGCCAATCTACTGCCTTTAATTCAATACTAATTCATATAGAACAGAGAGAGCAGAAATTCTATGGGCAGAGCAGATATTCCCTACAGAGTTTCCAACACTGTGTTCCCTATAAGAGCAGACTGCCTCATCTTCTTTCCACAGAGGAAGTGGAGGGTTTAAAGTACCTGTCATTAGATTACCAGCCAAGTTCTTAACCTCGGCATCACCAGGACTCCTTAATAAGAGTATTACATGCTTCAAGTGATTGTACACAAGA
>NW_006401859.1:2199-3131 GCF_000299155.1 Elephantulus edwardii
AATTTACCCAGAGTACAAGAGATGAAGTCTGGCTACCCTTTTTCTAAAGAGCATTCTAACTAAACTTCTAAGAAAAATGTCTTAGTCCCATGATATATTTGACGTTCTTTGTCAACACCGTAATTCAAAATCATCTACACTTCAAACTTTCTTATTCATCATCTAGCATTTATATCCAAATTGAAAAATAAAAAATACCATAACTTGGATAGATTACATATTAGTCCTCACAGTACTATCTTTGTGTTTGAATACTTTAAAGATGTCTTGTCCAACAGATTTGCCTAATGTAATAAATACTTTTGGCTTATTTTTTTCTTCACAGCTACTTCCGTGGATGCTTATAGAGCCACATAAAAGGAAATCATCTACATTTTCAGTATTTTCTCTCTCATGATGTTGTTTGTTAACTCAGTTCTGAGAATTTTTGCTTTCTTTACGTTGATATTTAATCAGTACTGAAGAATTTAGTTTTTGATCTTCATTAACTTTATTTTCACCATTAAGTTTGATCTTCATTTTTGTCAGTAACAGTTTATCTTTTTCATATTCACAGGTTGTCAGTCTTCTTTTACACAGAATATACTTAGCAGATTCAGATTATTTGGCCAGAATACAGAGGGCATAAGTATGGTTATAGGGCACAGTCCTGACACATTTTCTAACTTTAAATAGGTATTTCATGAGATTAGATTTAGAGAAGAGATCACTCACATTAAGACAGACTAGGAAGAAGGATTGGCCATCCACTTCTGAAATAGCAGGCCTCTGAAAACCCTATGTACAACAGAACACACTTAGACAACAGAAAGAGCAAAGGAGGTTGAATTTTCAAGTAGGGAAATACAAAGGAAGAGGAACAGTTGTAAGCAGACACTGGTGATTGGGACATGGAATGTGAGAACCATGAATGTAGGAAAATGAGATATTGT
>NW_006401859.1:5926-7405 GCF_000299155.1 Elephantulus edwardii
ACAACAACATTTCATGAGAACACTGATGCACTCTGAAATTTCTTTTCTTTTTCAGTGTTGTTCATAATTTTTTGTGATCTCCACAACTGAATGCATATTCAGAAAAACTGAGATAAATTTTTTCTGTTATTCTCTTTTTTCAGTCAATAACAACATAGCATCAGTGGCTACATTTCTCAGTCCATGTCCTCTCTGAATCTGGCTTGAGATTTTGGCAGTTCACTGTCAACCCAGTGCTGTTATCATTTTTTTTTAATTGATTAGTGAGTGTTACATGACAAGTTTGTAAGACAGCAAATACTTGGATCCAAAAATTATAGATCCAAGGTCAATTATTTAACCAATCTGGTTGGAAAATATCTATTTAATAATACACGAATCAAATTTGGAGGACAACTACCTGGGCAACTGACTGGAAGAGATTTACTTTATTCCTATTTCAATAAAAAGTCACCCACGAGAGTGTGGAAATTATTGCACCATATCACTCATAGCACATTCAAGCAAAATACTGCTGAAGAATATGCAGAAACAACTTGAAGTACACTGACAGAGAACTACCAGAAATACAATGTGGGTTTAGAAGAGGTGGTGGCACTAGAGATATTCTTGCCAATGTCAGATGGATCTTGGCAGAAAACAGAGTACCAAGGGGATATCTATTTGTGTTTCATTGACTATGCTGAGACATTTTACTATGTAGATCACAACAAATTTTGATTTTGCTTATGTGAAACCTATACTTGGACCAGGAAATAGTCCTCAGAATGAAGCAGGGAAACACTACATGGTTCAAAATTAGGAAGGAAGTGTGTCAGAGATGCATCCTATCCCCATACCTTTTCGATCTACATGCAGAACAAATCATTCAGGAGGCTGGGCTTTATGAGGAGGAATCAGGAATGGAGGTAAACTCATCAACAATTTACATTATGCATATGATACACATTGCTTGCTAAAACTGAGGAGGACCTGAAGTGCTTATTGCACGTGAAGGACTGTAATCTTCAATATGGATTGAAGCTCAACAACAGGGAGATAGAGATTCTCACCAGTGGGTCAATTGGCAGCACCATAATAGATGGAGAAGAGGTTGAGATAGTTAACAGTTTTAGTCCACTTGGTTTCACAGTCAACACTCTTGGCACCAGCAGTCAGGAAATCAAAAGATGAATTGCATTAGATAAATCTACTGTCATGGACCTTTCAAGAGTACTGAAAACCCACAGTATCAGTCTAGAGACAAAGGTATGCATGATCCAGGCGATGGTCTTCACAATTACTTGCTATACATCAGAGAACTGGATAAAAACTAATGATGACAGAAGAATTGATGCTTTTGAGTTATGGTGCTGGAGAAGAGTCTTGAACATATCATGGACCATGGTGTGATCTGTAGGAAGGTGCACTGCTAACCCAGAGCTGGCATCTTTTGTTGGTGGTTCAAATCCACTAGCCTCTCTGAAGAAGAGAGATGGA
>NW_006401860.1:0-1364 GCF_000299155.1 Elephantulus edwardii
TATCCCCTTGGTCATTGTCCAGCTCTCTGATGCATAACAAGTGATTGCAAAGACCATGGCCTGTATCAGGCGCACCTTCATCTGCAAAGAGACACCATTGCTCTTGAGTACTTTAGAGAGGTCCCTAACAGCAGACTTTCCCATTGCTCCTGGGTGCTGTGTAGTATTCCATCATGTGAATGCGTCGTAATTTATCAATCCATCCAATTGTCAGCTGGTACTTTTGAATTACCAGCTTTAGAGGTGGAAGCTCAACTCCTTCCCCACTAGTTCACCAAAGTTTCCTGAAAGTTTTACAGAAATCCTTAAAATCCTTCGAGAAAGTGTTTTAGAGAACAGAGTATTCCTTTGGTTTATCCTTTCTATACACAATATCTCTTGCTACTCATGCATAAATAATTTGGGAAATGCAGAGTAAGATATCTATAAAATATGCTAAATATCCTCTGATCGCACACCTTTTGACTCCCCTCTCTTTGACTGTTCATGTCTACTTTGATACTTTAAACTAAGTACCTCAAAATAGCAAATATGGAATAGACTAATTTCTGCTAGCTGGAATATTTCTTCTAAGTATTGTAATGTCACTATGTTGTCAGGTTCCATCCAGTCAGCTCTGACTCACTGTGGTCGGATGCAGACAGAATGAAGCGTTGTCTGACCCCGGATCTTTTTCTTTTTGCTGACCCTTTACTTTATCAAGCAGGACATATTCCCTCCCACCCCCAAGACTAGTCCCTCCTGAGAACACATCCACCCTTTGTGAGAGATAATCTCACCATCCTTGGTTTCAGTGGGAATTCTGGCTGCATGTCTTCTAAGACAGGCTTATTCATTCTTTGGGCAGTACATGGTAGGAGGCAAGGATTCTGAAGCTTCATCGGACATACTTTGGACATGTTGCAAGGCGGGATTAGCCCTTGGAGAGGGACATTATAGGAGGGTGGAGGGACAGTGCAGGAGAGGAAGTCCCTCGATGAGGTGGACTGATTCAGTCACTGGGATAATGGGGGTGGGTGTGTCCGAGACAGTGTGATTGGCACATAATAGAGCAGGGTTTAGGGCTGTTATACATAGGGTTGCTATGAGTTGCAGGTGACTTGATGGCACATAAAAACAAAAATATTAATAATAACAATGACATGTAACTGTAATGAAAGGGCTTGTTAAGTGTGTTATACAGTGTGCTTCTCTTTGCCAAAGTAAAACTTCAAGCCATCAAGCCATGTGATGAATTACATATTTAGAAGAAACCAACTTTGCTAAATTTGGCACAGTCAAACCTCAAGGCATCTAGTCATGTGATGAACTGTGTATTTAGAAGAAACCAACTTTGCAAATTTATCTTGGAGGAAGCACAACCA
>NW_006401860.1:2804-3370 GCF_000299155.1 Elephantulus edwardii
GTATGTATTTATTTATTTTTTAAAAAATAACTACCAAACTAAGTGCCATTAAGTCTATTTTGACTTATACTGACTTTCCGTTTGTTTTCTGAGGCTGTAAATCACAATGGGAGGAGATGGCCCAACTTTCTCCTGTTGAGTTGTGGGTAGATTCGCTCTGTTCAGGCTTTGGGATCACAGTACGATTTGCTATGGAGTAGTCTACCAGGAGAGCTCCCTGTGGTAATCATGGTGAATGCTAAAAGTAGAAGCTAAAGCGTTGATTTCAACGGCATCACAAAACAACACAGACATTTCTTGCCCAAGCAGAAGAGGAAAAATTACGGAAAACCACATCTTTCAATAACTAAAGTTGGCGAACACGGAATGTGTCTTAATGGAATTTTCTAGAAGCAGAACATTTTCTAGACTAAAGATCAAGGTGAAATATTTTCTGTCAGAAGACACCAAACTCAAAACAATTATGAGATAATATCTCACCCCAGTAAGAATAGCAAAATTTAACAGAACAGCAAGCAACAAATGCTGGCGAGGTTGTGGAGAAACTGGAACCCTTATTCACTGTT
>NW_006401860.1:5830-7214 GCF_000299155.1 Elephantulus edwardii
GTCATCAGGATTGGAGGAGGATTCATCAATAACCTGCATTATTCAATTGACACAACCTAGCTTACAGAAAGTGAAGATTTAAAACACTGCAGATGATAAAAACCCATAGCCTTTAATATAATACGTCTCAACATCAAGAAAACAAAGCTCCTTTCCTCTGGACCTATAGGCAACATCATGATAAGTGGATAAAATATTGATGTTGTCAATGACTTCATTTATTAAGATTCACAATCAACACCTCTGGCTACCACATTAGCCAAGAAATCAAAAGATGTATTATTGCATTGGGAAAATCTGCTTTCAAGGACCTCTCCAAAGTGCTAAAGAGCTAGGATGTCAGTGTAAGAAGATGTAAAGTGAAACTGATCCAGTCATGCTATTTTCAATTACTTCCCAGACATCAGAAAATTGGACAATGATTAAGAAAGGTTGAAGAAGAACTGATGCCTTTGAATTACGGTATTGGTAGAGTATTGACTATTGCATGTTGTTGTTGCTGTTGATTGCCGTCGAGTCAATCACGACTCATAGCGATCCTATGAACAAAAGGCCTGAAGTCTTTCTATAACTACCATCATTTATCAAAGTTCACAGAGTTTCCGGAGGCATGCTGTTTAGCAAGTGGATGCCACTCTTGCTTCCAAAGATGCGTAGTAGGTGACTGGAAAGAGCATAGCTTTAGACTGATGTCACTGCTCTTCAGGACTTTGGAGAGGACAGGAGACTTGACCAATGCTATAGGTCTCCCAATCTCCTGATTTCCGGTACCAAGGGTGCTGATTGAGCTGTCAAAAAAAGCAATAAATTTTCCTTGGATGAAGAGCAGGCAGTGCATCCTTGCTCCTAAAAGGCAAAGATGAGGAAACTTTGTTTTACATATTTAAGGCATATTGTGAGGAGGGTGCAATCATTGGGAAAAGGAAAGGTATAGGGTGTAGGGTCAGTAAAAGAGAGGAAGACCCTTAAGGAGATGGATTAACACAGTGACTGAATCAGTGGTCTTGAGCATGGAGGAGATTGTGAGAAGAGGTATATCGGGGCAAGTTTCTGATTTGTTCATAGGGTTGCTGTGCGTTCTAGTCGCCTTGAGGATAACTAACATCAATAAGCCACATAGACAGTCAGTGGCAAACTCAGATTCTAAAGTCAAGCATAGGGGTTGTTGCCTCCAAAATCATTAACCAGACGGTGACTTTTTTTAATTGAATTTTTTATTTTTATTGTATTATTTTTCGTGTGCCGTCAAATCAGATCTGACTGGTACAGGAGGAAATTGTCCCTCCTTCCTCGGCAGAGCATCTGGTGGATTCGAACCGTGCGCCTCTGAGATTGCAGTGCAGCTTCTTGCCACTAGGCCACCAGAGCTCCCCCCCTTTTTTTT
>NW_006401861.1:0-7096 GCF_000299155.1 Elephantulus edwardii
ATTTATATATATATTATACTTTAGGAAGAAACCAAATCTGCCACCCAAACAGATATATGCACACTCATGTTTATTGCCATGTTATTCACAAAACAAAGAGAAGGAAACAAAGCAAGTGCCCATTAACCAATTAATGGATAGAAAAATGATGGTATATTTACACAATGGAATTCTATGCATCACTGAATAACAAAGAACTCTTAAAACATTACACAACAGTGGTGAACTAACTGGATGACATTATACTGAGTGAAACACCTCAATCATACAAAGTCAAATACTGTATAACACCACTGTTACAAAACTGGATTGACTTTGGCGTTGGTGAGAAACTAAAAAAAGATGTTATACGCAATGAACACTGCATTGGAAGAGAGGAGGAAAGAAGTGTTAAAAGGAGTATACGATTAAGTGTTATTGTATGTCAACAGTTCAGAATAAAAGTTGCATATCAGAGTAAACTGGGGAAGGGAGTAAGTTATGCAACAATGAATGAATGAAAATCCAACATATTTGTAAAGTTTCGTGAAAATCACCATAAATGGTGAGGGACCTTAATGGAGTATTACTTTAAATTGGAAAAAAAAAATGTATGGAGAAAGGACACATTCTTTAGGCATTTTTTTTCTTGATTCTGAATCACGAAGTGTTCTCTTGCTTTGTTTGGACAACAATGTCCTCATCTAGATGTAGGTTTTGCATGAGCAAAATTAGATGTAGGAGTCCCATTCTTCTCAAAGTTTTTCACAAATATTGTAATCCTCACAGTCAAATGCCTTTACAATTAAACAGAAATATCCTTCTTGTACTCTCTGCTCTGATCTATCTGGCATCAGAAATGATATCTCTAGTGCCAAGGTCTCTTCTAAATCCAAATCCAGCTTGCATTTCTGGATTCTCTGTCAATCTACTTGGGTTCTTCTTGGGTTGTAGTGTGTTTTTATTGTTGTTTTAAGAATGTTCAACAAGAGATGATATTACTGATGTTGTTGTTGTTATGTGCTGTTGAGTCATCTGTGACTCATAGCAACCCTATGTACAATAGTCCTAAACCCTGCTCTATCCTATGCCAATCTTTTCGTCTCTGACACACCTATCCCTCTAACCCCAGTCACTAAATTAATGCATCTTATCTTGTGCTCTCCCTCACCTTCCCAAGCATGACATTACTTTCCAAGGACTGATCCCTCCTTGCAACATGTCCAAATTATGTCAGATGAAGCTTCATAACCCTTCCCTCCAAAAAGCAGCCTAATCTTACCCTCCCGGGAGTTACCTGTTTGTTCTCCTATCCATCCGTGGTATATTGAATAGTCTTCCAGCACCACAGCTCAAAGGCATCAATTCTCCTTCTATTATTCTGAGTCATTGTCCTGTTTTCTGACACATAGCATGCAATTACAAAGACTATGGCCTGGATCAGGCACATCTTAGTCTCCAGACTGATTATAATTGCTCTTCAGTACTTTGGAGAGGTCTCTGACAGCAGATTTTCCCAATGCAATTCACCTTTTAAAAAAATATTAAATTTAATTTTGGATTTCCATTCATTCATTGTTGCATTTTTCCCTGCCCCGCCTCCAGTTCGCTCTTCTCTTTGAAAAGTAAAGAAAAAAATTTCCTTGCTGTTGGTACGAAGAGTGTTGATTGTGAAGCCAAGCAAACTAAAGCTTTTAACAATCTCAATCTCTTTGCCATCTACCATGATGCTGCCAATCTGCCCAGTGGTAGGAATCTTTGTTTTCTTGATATTGAGCTCCAATGTGTATTGAAGGGTTCAGTCCTTGACCATCTGCAGCAAGTGCTTCAGGTCCTCCTCAGTTTCCGCAAGCAGTGCTTTCATCTGTATAACATAGATTGTTGATGAGTCTTCCTCCAATCCTGATGTCATTTCTCTTCACAGAGCCCAGCTTCCTGGATAATCTGTTCTGTATTTAGATTGAAAAGGTATGGAGATAGGACACAACACATCCCTGGCATATATTTTGAACAATACAGTGTTTTCTTGCTCTGTTCTGATGACTGCCTCCTGGTCCAAGCATAGTTTTCACATAAGCATGATCAAGTGTTCTGGGATTCCAATTCTTCTCAGAGTTAGCTAGTTTGTTTTGACCCACACAGTCAAATGTCTTTGCAAATGAAAGTTCAAGTTCAAGCTAAGAAAAATTAAAACAAATCCATGGGAACCAAAATTTGACCTTGAATCTATCCCACCTAAATTTCAAAACTATTTCAGGAACACATTTGAGGCTTGAACACTAATGAGCAAAGTCCAGATGAGCTGTGGGAGGATGTAAAAAAAATATCATCTAGGAAGAATGCAGGGGGTTATTACAAAGACAGAGAATGAAGAAAAGACCAAGATGGATTTCAGAAGAGAATCTGAATATTGCACTAGAACACAGAGAAGACAATGTGAAGGGAAGAAATAAAGATATTAAGGAGCTTAACAAAAAATTTCAAAGGACAACATGGGAAGACATAGCAAAGTATAATGAAATGTGCAAAGGGCTGGAGTCAGAAAATCAAAGGGGCTGAACTCGCTCAGCATTTCTTAAGCTGAAGAAACTGAAGAACAAGTTCAGGCTTCAAGTTGCAATACTTAAGGATGCTTTGGTCAGAATATTAAATGATCCAGGAAGTATTAAAAGAAGATGGGAAGAGTATACAAAGTCATTATACCGAAAGGAATTAGTGGATACAGAATAGTTTCAAGAAACAAAATATAAGCAAGAGCCTGTGATGAAGGAAGAAGTTCAAGCTACTCTGAAAGAATTGACAAAAAACAAGCCTCAGGAATTGACACATACCAACTGACATATTCCAATAAACAGATGTTCTCACCAGTTGTGCAAAGAAATATGGATGATAACCATCTGGCCAACTGACTGGAAGAGATCTGTATTTGTTCCCATTCCAAAGAAAGGTGACTCAACAGAGTGTGGAAATTATCAAACAATAGTATTAATATCAGAAATTATCAAACAATAGCATTAATATCACATGCAAGGAAGATTCTGATGAAAATTATCCAAAAATGACTGGAACAGAACATCAACACAGGACTGTAAGTAGTGCAGGCTGGGTTTAGAAGAGGCCATGGTACTAGGAATATTACAGCTAATGTTAGATGTATCTTGGTTGTAATCAGCGAGTACCAGAGAAATGTTTATCTGTGATATAAGTGATGTTGTTTTCGTTGTTGATTGACATTGAGTCTAGCACACGTCATAGTGACCCTATGAAAAAAAGACCTGAAGCCTTTCTAAAATTATTATCATTTCTCAAAGTACATAGAGTTTCCAGAGGCATGTCATTTAGAAAGTATATACCACTTCTGCTACTGTTTGGAAATTTCAATATTCTTTAGTATCACATGTTTTAGAAAATAGGAATAAATACTGATGTTTTTCGATAGATTGGTCAGGGAACTGTCTTCCAGATTTCTTGGCAAAACCTAGTGAGTACATCAAGGCTGTGTCTGTTTGTTGAAATATCTCAAATGATATTCTATCAATTATTGCCATCTTATTTTTGTCCTTTTCTTCTGGGAAGGTTGGACTTCCTCCTTCATTATTACTGGTTCTTGATCATATGCTACTTTCTGCAAAGTTTCTGTTTCAGTCAGTTCTTTCTGGTAGTTACTCTGTGTATTCCTTCCATCTTCTTTTAATGCTTCCTGGATCATTCAGTATATTGCCTACAGCATCCATAAATATTGCAGTTTGTGGCTTGAACTCTTTTTTAATAGTGATTTTAATGAAACTTTACAAAATAGTTGGGTTTTTCATTAATTCATCTGAAGTTTGTTTTATTACTATTACTGTTATTATTATTTTGTATATATTATTTTTTCACACTTTACCATTTGCTTCACCCACCTCTTTGCCCACCCTTCAAAACAAGCAACTCTTTGGAACCTAATCTTTAGTTCCTTTAGCTTAAGAAACGCTGAGTGAATCCTTCCTATTTGATTTCCTGACTTTAGCTCTTCACGTATTTCATTATAATACTTTTCTTTGTCGCCAAGAACCACCCTTTGAAATCTTCTATTCAACTCTTCAACTCTCTCATTTTTTCCTTTTCTTTTGGCTTCCTTACTTTCTAGTGCAATATATTGAACCTCCTCTGACATTTATATTGGTCTTTCCTACTTCCTCTGTCTCTGTAATGACCTTTTGTTTTCATCATGGTTGATATTACTGATACTATTTCACAATTCATATATTCTTCATTCATTAGTGTTCCATATCTCAAACCTATTTTGAGATGGTTTTTAAATTCAAATAGAATAAACTCAAGGTCATAGGAACATAGTAGGAATAGGATTTGGTGACCAAAGAACTGGAGTTTATGTGATATAAAAATCACTTTTTTTATAAAGTAAAAAAAAAAAAAGAAAAGGAGATCCAGGGGAAAACAAGTCATATAGCAATGTAAGCTTCCATGGCATGCACTAGAGAATATTTCTATCCTCTGTTAAGCTCTGATTAGAGTCCCCAGGTGGTGCAAATGATTAATATCCATGACTGCTTAGTGAAAATGTGGATGTTGGAGTCCATCCAGAGTCACTCCAGAAGAAAGACTTCTTTATCTACTTCTAAAAATCAGCCATTTGAAACCCTATTCAGAAAATAAATAAAGAAACAAAATCCCATGGAACAGCACAATATTGATGCCTGAGCTTGCACAAATTGGAGTAAACTGCTTGGGAATTGTTGCTGGAAAATGTTGTGTATAATGTGTGGTAGGTGGCGTAGTGGTAAGAATTTGTGATGCAAACGTGAAGGTATGAAGTTCGAACTTGCCAGCTGCTCCACTGGAGAATGATGGGCAATCTCCTCCCATGCACTTTAATGCCTCTGAAAATCCACCAGAAAGCTGGCTATGGGTTGGTTCTGACTCTATTGTACACAACAACAGCAATATGTATGTAATAGGTTATTTAACTGGTGAATGGTTCAATGTTTCTATATTTAAGATTAGTCAGAAAAGAAGTGCAGAAGAAAAAAGGTTAATTCAGTGTCTAAACTGTATTCTGTCCGTTTGCTGGTAATTTGTGGTACTGTGATGCTAAACACTGTGACACTGATGTGTCAAATGTGATAATGGTTACTTATGGTGGACAGTGTTTTGAGGAGCTCCCCAATTGAAAGAAGCTTGGAAGCAGGAGTAGTAACCACTTCCAAAATAGCTTGCATCCAGAAACTCGTTGAATTTGAAGAAACATGAGATTTATACAAGTGTTCAGTTTTTTCGTTCATAGGGTCACTGTGAGTTGTCTACAACTCAACAGAACTTAACAACAACAATACCAACCTAGAGAGATCTCTGTGGATCTGGTGGATAGAAAGTTATATTACCAAGCCAAGGTGGGTAATTTTAATCTGTGGCCCTCCTGCCTGGTTTTAATTGTTTTTGGTCAAACATTATTCTAAGTGGTATAGCACTGGTCTGTCCATTTTCTGCACAGAGGTAACTTGTGTTTGCTGTGATGCTAAACACTGTGACACTTATGTGTTAAATGTGTTAATGGTTACTCATAGTGTACAGTGTTTGGTGGAACTTCCTAATTAAAACAATCTTGGAAGCAGGAGTGGAATCCACTTCCAAAATAGCTTGCCTCTGAAATAGTTTGCCTTTGGAAACTTTATGAACTTGGAGAAATGAAAGTTATACAAGTGTTCAGGTCTTTCATTCATAGGTAGGGGTGCCATGAGTAATTTACAACTCGACGGCACTTAGCAAAAACAATAACAAACTATTCTGTAGAAAAACAAAACCAGTGATACACATGCATGAATAAGAGAGATAGAGAGTTACATACACACACAGAAAGAAAAAGTGAGAGGGAAAGATAGAGGAAGAGGGCGAAGGAGAGGAGAAGGGAGTGGGAGATGGTAAGGGATAAAGAGAGGGAGGAGAGAGTGAGAGAGGGAGAGGGAGAGAGAGAATTATGTCAAGGAAATGACTCACATGCTTCTAGAGGGAGTTTACCTTTTCCCTTAACATTGTTCATAGTAGTACTAAGAGATGATCTAAGGAATCTTTTTTTTATTCCTGATAGACCTTTCTTTACTTCTTTTATGTAATTTTGATCCAGTTCTCCCTTTGTTATCTGAATCAATCATATCATACAATAGAATAATTCTCTTCTTCAGCTGTTGATCTAGTGGTATGAGAAGCCCAAAATGGCTATATTAAATTTTAAAATTTCCACTCAATAGAATCAATCTTATTTCTCTCTATGAAAATATTCCTTTCCATGGAACTGAAACCTCACTACCCACAGAGCCTAGAGTCATAGAGACTTTTTTTTTAATGTGGTATGTGGGTCATAAGGAGTCATAGTGAGTAAAGCCATTTCCATTCCTATTTACACTCTTTGATTCCAGAACCTGTGAATTCTGGCTTTTGGGAAACAATTTTTGGGGAATGCTCTATGTGTACATATATATGTTGTTGTTGTTGTTAAGTGCCATAGAGTTGGTTGCAACTCATAGGGACCCTATGTACAACAGCCCTAAACTCTGTTGTGTACTGTGCCAGTGTCATTGTCTCCAACACACTCATCCCGATTACCCCAGTCACCAAATCAATGTATCTTCTAGAGGGACTTCGCCTCCTGAGCCTGCCCTCCACCCAAGCATGATGTCCTTCTCCAAGGACTGGTCTCTCCTTACAACATGACCAAAGTATGTCAAGCGAAGCCTCAGAATCCTTGCTTCCAAGGAGCAGCCCAGTTTAACCCCCTCCAAGATGAATCTGTTTGTTTTCTTAGCAGTCCATGGTACTCTCAACACTCTTCTCCAAAACCAAAGCTCAAAGGCATCAATTCTCCTTCTATCCTCCCTAGCTGTCCAATTGTCTGATGCATAACATGTGATTACAAAGATGATGGCCAGTATCAGATTCACCTTAGTCTCTAGAGAGATACTGTTGCTCTTCAGTACTTTAGAGAGGTCTCTAACAGCAAACTTTCCAATCGCAATACATATTTTAATTTCTTGGCTGCTGGTGCCAAGAGTGTTGATTGTGGAGCCAAGCAGACTAAAGCTGTGAACAATCTCAGTCTCTTCACCATCCATCCTGATGC
>NW_006401862.1:0-1001 GCF_000299155.1 Elephantulus edwardii
TTCTGGTGTAATCCTGCATCTCTACCTTTGTTAAATTTATATTTTGTTATTTCATGTGCTGCTGAATACATTCTGACTCCTAACGATTCTATGAGAGCTCTAATGGCTTACTGGTAAGAAGCTATACTGCAATCCCAAATCTACCAAATGCTTCCAAGGAGAAGGATGAACTTTCTCCTCTTGTGTAGTTTAATTCTTCTGGAAACACACTAGAGGGTCAGTTAGGGGTCAGTTCTGACATCAGAGCTAACAACAAAAGCATAACAATTACCTTAATAATTGTTGGGCATAGTAGTGTTACTCCACTTAATTCCTATAATGTCGGTAATTTTTACAGGAGAACACTGCCAGGATTTTTCCTCCCATAAAGCACTTCATGAGTTTCAACCTTCTAACTTTATTCTGGCATCTGAATCTTTAAACAATGTCAATCTGGAGTTTGGTTTTTTTTTATATTCTAAAAATAAAAAGAAAGATGTTGTTGTTGTTGTTAAGTGCCATCGAGTTGCAGACGACTCTTAGTGACCCTATGAAGGAAAGTCCTTGATGCTTAGGTGCCTTTCATCCTCTCTCCAGGTTCATAGGGTTTCTGGAGGCAAGCTATTATGGAAGTGAATGCCACTCCTCTTTTAAAAAAGAAAGATAGGCAACAGTTAATAAACATATTGTAAAGATAATTATTAACATTAAAATCTATGATGCAAATAAAGTAGATTTTGATAAGGAGTAGCAGGGCATAAAAGGGTTCCTCTATATAAAGGCATCTCTCTGTATAGCTAAGATTTGAATCAAGTCATTTTGGGAAAGTAGCAACTGGCTACATAGATGGAGATGAAGGAAACGACAAATAAAAAAGTAACAGTATCATTTGTGAAAAAATACTGAAGTATTCTGCCCTCCGTGAGTTTAACACCCACTGAATATTAAAAGTATTTAAATAAAAGCAAATCTTTTCTATTTCCTTCACCCCAGTTCCTCCACCCATCAAATTGTACAACCCT
>NW_006401862.1:1481-7147 GCF_000299155.1 Elephantulus edwardii
TTTACATTCTCACCAACAGTGTATAAGAGCTGTCCTGTTAAACTTTGCCACTCTTACTGAAGTGAGATAGTATCTCATAGTGGTTTTTATTTGTATCTCTTTTATTGCCAGTTATTTTGAGCATTTCTTAATGTGTCTGTTGGCCTTCCAAATATCTTCCTCTGTGAAAATCCTTTCCATATCTTTTGTCCATTTTCTAATTGTGTTATCAGTCTTTTTCTAGTGGAGGCCTTGTAGGATTCTGTAAATAATGTATATGAGCCTTGTAAATAAACAAATAAATAAATAAATTTATTTCTCTCCTAGTGATAACAGGATGACACTCTATGAGAGAATCATTAGAACCTATAGGATCTTATTTGGAATTGACATTCTCTAAGTAATTTGGTTGCTCTTTAATTTTAATTTTTTTTTGTCTTACTGGAAAGAAAAGAAGATGCTCAGTTTTAAACATTAACAGTGTACAGGTTGCCTTGTTACATACAATAAACCTAGATGTATTTTTAAAAGTATGTAAATGAATACTTAACGTACAGATTGATAAAGTTTGCAAAAGGATATGTAGGATATACTGCAGAAATCAATTATAACAAAGTAGAGTGGAAGGTGGAATGCAGATTTAACTTTCTTACATATGAGGAACATCACTTTGGTTTCAAGGTGGATATGCAACTTGGTGGATATGCAACTTGTTGAAAATGCATCATTGCTAGTGAATAAAATTATTTATTTTTTAGAGAATTAATATTTCTGCACAACTGATCCTGAGAAACATGGTTACATAAGTTGGAAGAATTGTTATTTTCTGGCACCAAGTGAAGGAATGAGCTATTTTTAATTTCCATTATATTTATTTATTAACAAAAGTGTTCAAATACCACAATACATCCCACCTTTGTGAATTAGAGTATTAGTTAAATTTCAGTTAAAAGGGAAACAAAAATGATAGCTTACTGATGAGATTTTTCATAGTACAATGAGTACTATTTGAGTACTCATTATATTATATTATGTTGAGTACATGCTTGATGCTGGAGAAGAGTATTGAATATGCCATGGACTGCTAAGAAAATGAACAGGTTAATTCTGGAGAGGGTTAAACCAGGATACTACTTGGAGGCAAGGATTCTGAAGCTTCTTCTAAAATACTTTAGACATGTTGCAAGGAGGGACCAGTTCTTGGAGAAGGACATCATGCTGGGAAGGGTGGAGGGACAGCACAGGAGAAGACCCTCTATGAGGTGGATTGATTCAGTGACTGGGGTAATGGAGGTAGATGTGTCGGAGACAGTGAGATTTGCACAGGACAGAGCAGGATTAAGGGCTGCTGTACTTTTGGTTGTTATGAGTTACAGGCAACTTGACAGCACATAACAACAACAACAACAATGATTAGCATACTCAACTGCTAACCTAAGGTTTGTGATTTCAGTTTCCTTGAGTCGCTCATGTGGATCATAACAAACTCTGGCTAACATTGACAAGAATGGGAATACTAGAACACTCATTTATGCTCATATAAAACCTATACTTAGATCAGGAAGCTGTTGTCTGAACAGAGCAGGTGAACAGCACATGGTTCAAAATCAGGAAAGGTGTGCATCAGAGTGGCATCATTTCTCCATATGTAATCAGAGTGGCATCATTTCTCCATATGTATTCAATCTGTACACTGAGCAAATAATTCGTGAAGCATCATTTTAAGAAGAAGGGGGCTATCTTGTTAAAATTTGCCACTGCTACTGGGGTGAGATTGTAGCTCATTGTGGTACTGATTTACATATCTCTTATTGCCAGTGATTTTGAACATGTCTTCAAGGATAGAAAGAAATCAATGTCGAAGAGAATGTGGGGAGATTGGGACTTTTATACACTGTTGGTAGGATTGCAAAATGATACAACCACTTTGGAAGGCAGTTTGATATTCCCTAAACACACAGAATATAAAAATTTCATGTGAAATGGAATAACATATTCCACTTCTAGACAAACAGGGATTTGTACACCAATGTTCATAGCAATGTTATTTCCAGTAGCAAGAACATGGGAACAGCCCAAATAGCCATCAACAAACAAATGAATTGAGAAATTGTGGTACACTCACACTATACTAAGTGAAAGGAATACTATGTAACATTCAGGAGCAACAATTTGAAAAAGACTATATATCATGGGAGAGACTATTGTTGTTGTTATGTGCTATGGAGTCACCTGTGACCCTATGTACAGCAACTCTGAATCCTGCCCTGTCCTGAGCCTATCTCACTAATCCCAACACACAAACCTCCTTGCCCCAGTTACTGTATCAGTCCATCTCATTTGGGATCTTCTTCTCCTGCACTGTCCCTCCACCCTTCCAAGCATGATATCCTTCTCCAAGGATCAGTCTTTATTGGCCACATGGCCAAAGTATGTGAGACAGAATTTCAAAATCCTAGCCTCCAAGGAGAGACTTGATGTCACCCTCTCCAAGACAAACAGATCTGTTGGTTTTCTTAGCAGTCCATGGCATGTACAAAACTCTTTTCCGGCACCACACCTCAAAGACATCTATTCTTCTTGTCATCCTTAGTCATTATTGAGCACTCTGATGAATAGGGAGAGACTAGAGAACATTATACTGAGTGAACTAACCCAACCTCATAAGAATAAATACTATGTGGAACCATTATTGTAAAAATAGTAGAATAACTAGGCAGATATGCATACATGTCCAAAGATGAAAGAAGTAAAAAGAAAGGAAACTGAGTGTAGGGAGAAGAGAATCACGGGATTGCAGAGTTTTGTGGGCAGAGGGAGGAGGTCAAGGAATTAGGAAATCCAATGGGGATCTCAAAGACAGCAAGCATATTAGCAGCCATAGATCAATGGTGATTAATTTTATAAGACACAATGTATGGGAATGATCATATAAAAATAATGTAAATGGAAAATTTTAGGAACAATGTGAATAAGAATGAAAAAATAATTAGCTCTCGTGTTTAAATATGTGATCCTTGCAAATTATTTTTTTTGTATGTGAGGCATTTTCCCCCTATTACTATGTAATTTCCCTAGTACTCTTTATTAAAATAATTTCCTTTCCTTAAAAAATGTGTACTTATAAAATTGCAAGAGAAAAAAAAAGAAAGTGGCATCAGGATTAGAGAAAGACTCATAAACAACTTGGCATTATGCAGATGACACATCCCTGCTTGCTAAAAGTGAGGAAAACTTGAGGTAGTTGCTGGAGAAAATAAAAAGGAAACTACAGCTTTCAGTATGAATTGCATATCAGAATTCAGAAGACAAAACTCCTCACCATTAGACTGATAAGTAACATAATGATAGATGGAGAAAAATATTTAAATTTTCAATAATTTCATCTAAGTTGAATCCACAATCAACACTGTTGGTTGGTACCAGCAGTCAAGAGATCAGGAGACATATTTCATTGGTAAAGTCCACTGTTATGGAACTCTCCAAATTACTGAGGAACAATAATGTCAGTTTAAATACTAACTAAAGTGTCCCTGATTCAAGTCATGGTCTTTTCGATCACTTGTTACACAATTGAGAGCTGGATGATAAGTAAAGATAACAGGAGAATAATTGATGCCTTTGAGTTGTGGTATTAGAGAAGAGTAATGAACACTCATGGATTGCCAAAAGAATAAACAGATAAGTCTTTGAGAATGTCCAACCAGAGTATTCCTTAGAGGCAAAGATGGGGAAATTTTTTCTCACATACTTTGGACATGTTTTAAGGAGAAGCAATTCCTCAGAAAGGGTCATAATGCTTGAATAGAAGACTGTCAGTGAGATAGATTAACACAATGACTAACTATAGCAGTGGGCTCAAGAGTGTCAGAGATGATGAAATGAGCAGCAAATAAGACAGTGTTTAGATCTGTTATTCATATGGTTATTGTGCTTTGTATTTGGCTTGAAGACACCTAAGAGCAAAATCAACGGAGAGACTTCAGATGAATGGCCTTGAATTTACTTCTGAAACATCATTTACTGAAAGTCTTATAGAGTACAGTTCTACTCTGACACTTGAACTCAACAAGAGTTGGCCTTGTCTTAATGATAACTGAAATGGTAACTTCGTGATTAAACATCCAGGTTCTTTAGCTTGTTGCTCTATAATCTTTCATGTTATTGTTGTTGTTTCTGTTGTTATGTGCCACCGAGTTGCTTATGACTAATAGCAACCCTATGTACAATAGCTCTGAACCCTTCCCTATACTTAACAAACTTTGTCTCTGACACATCTACATTAACCTAGTCACTGAGTCAAGAGTCTTCCTCTCTTGCACTATCCCTCCACCTTCCCAGCATGATGTCCCTCTCCAAGGATTGATTCTTCCTTGCAACATGCCCAAAGTATGTCAGAAAAGCATCAAAATCCCTGCCTTCAAGGAACAGCCTAGTTTCACCATCTCCAGGACAAAATTATTCTAGCAATTAATGGTATATTCAATACTCTCCAACATCACACCTCAAAGACATCAATGCTCCTTCTATGATCCCTAGTCATTTTCCAGCTTTCTGATGCATTGCAAATAATTGTAAGACCATGGACTGGATCAGATACATCTTAGTCTTAAAACTGACATCATTGCTCTTCAGTACTCTGGAGAGATCCTTGATAACAGACATTCCCAATACAATTTGCCTTTTGTATTCCTGGCTGCTGCTACCAAGAGTGTTGATTGTGGAGTCAAGCAAGCTGAAGCTGTTAACAATCTCTACCTCTTCACTGTGTATTATGATGCTGCCAATCTGTCCAGTGATGGGAATCTTTGTCTTCTTGATGTTGAGCTGCCTTTCATATTGAAGGTTTCAGTCCTTGACCCTCTGCAGCAAATGCTTCAACCCCTTTTCAGTTTCAGCCAGCAAGGTTGTGTCATTTGCATAACGCAGGTAGTTGACTAGTTTTCCTCCAATCCTGATGCCACATTCCTCCTCATAGAGCCCAAAGTCTTGGATCTGTTCTGCATATAGATTGAAAAGTTTTGGACCATGCAGAGTATAACATATACTCTTCCAGATTTTGAACCATGCATTGTTTCAGTGCTCTGTTCTGATGATTGCCTCCTGGTAGAAGTATAGGTTTCACATAAGCACAACAAGTATTCTGGGATTCCCATTCTTTTCAGTGCTAGCCACTGTTTGTTGAGATCCACACAGTTAAACGCCTTTGCATAGTGAGTGAAACACAGACATTCCTCTGTTACTCTCTGCTTTCAGCCAAGATCCATCTGAGATTAGTTATAAAATCTCTAGTACCACAGTCTCTTCTAAACCCAGTCAGCACATCTGGCAATTCTCTATTGACATGTTATTCTATTCATTTTTTGATTATTTTTTTGATGAATCTTGCTTGAATGTGATTTAATGATATTGTTGAATAAGTACCATGCTGAGTCATCTTTCTTTGCATATATAGGTTTTGTCTTAATATTAAAGATAGATTCTTCAGCTCTAACTACAGTGACTTTATTTTATCAGCATTAAGAGAAAAAAAGATAAGAGAAATTATACATCTTTCCTTGAAATCCTAACTAAAAAGTTAGACGTATATTTGTTGTTGTTGTTATGTGCCGTCGAGTCGTTTCCGACTCATAGCGACCCTATGCACAAAAGCCCTAAACCCTGCTCTATCCTGCGCCAACCGCACC
>NW_006401863.1:0-7090 GCF_000299155.1 Elephantulus edwardii
ACTCCTCCCTGAGAGAGACTTCACCCTGATTCATAAGGAAAAGGGGATGGCGTATTCTCTTAGCTACTTCCTGCTGAAAAGGGACGCTGTGGGAGCCATTCCTTCTTAATTTCACATAATGATCAGTCAGGCCGGGCATCTGATCTGTCACTTACGTCATAGGGCTTGGTGTGGACCTGGTCTGCCCGCCTGTTCACCTGGCTGCCTTTGGGATAACCACTGCGATCATACGTAATTGCCCGTGCTAGTTCTTCCCTGGGAGTTCGGTGGTGTCGCGTGTAGCCAGCTGTGCTGCTGACCCAAAGTCTCTGTCGCAGTTTCGAGTCTCCAGGGCCTTCGAGGGAGAAAGATGGCCAGTCTCCCGTATCTGATTCCAGCCTCAGAAACCCACTGGAGGGCTGCTGGGAATTAGGACTGACTGGAAGGTTCTTGTCTGAGGGCGTCTCGGGTCTGGAGCGCAGTCCTCTTCCCCTCAGCCTGACCCATCCACCCTCTCCCCAAAACCTCCTCTGAGAGCCCCTCACACGCCCACCCATCAGGGGATGTCTCCCTGACAGTCGGTCATATCCTCATGAGGGACCTTGGGCCCGTCCAGAGCACTGCTGGGCCTCACAGAAATGACCGGGCAGCACTGGGCTTCTTGATGTCCACTGCAGACACTGTACTTTTGAGACTTCTGGGCGAAACAGCGAAGCTGTGGTTTCCAGGATGCTGGAATGCATGGAGAATGTTCCAGGCCGTGCTTTCAGGACAGAGTTTCCCTTGATGATACCCCTCCCCAGATGCTGCGCTTGGTGGACCTGATGACAGGTGAGCCCCTCCCTTCCATCTGAAAGAGCCCCAGCGTGTCCTGGAGGAAGGCCACGGGGACAATTTATGCAGCTCCTGAAAATCCCATTTTCCAAGGGTGTTTAATGCCACAGTATATTAAATGGGAAAAATCAGGTCCAATTTTGAATATACAGCATGATCCCAATTATGTACAAAAACATAAATATGCAAAGGAAACATTTTCAAAGTAGGTCCATCAAAATGTTACTGATTATCTCTGGAGAGTGTAATCATAGGTGATTAGGATTTTTCAACTTTATTACCTTCTTGTAGTTTCCATATGAGTTTTATTTTTATATCAGAAGATATGTTTGGTGGTTTTGCGGAAATATGCCAAGTTGTTTTGTTGTGGTGGGTTTTTAAAAAGGAAATCTGAGCTCTTCTCTAGAAGCTCCTGTGTGATCTCTCCTCCTTGAATTTTCTTGGAGGTGGCTTCGTCAAAATCCCATTTTGGGTTTCTCCAGTTTAGAATCATCTAGAAGCTCCGTGGACTGTGGTAACCCCAGCCGCCCAGTGTCACCGAGTTGGCTCTGACCCATGGTGACCCCTCCGTAGGCTTTCGGAGGCTGCACATCTTTGTGGGAGAAAACTGTCTCTTACTCCCTTAGAGCAGCTGGTAGATTTGAACCACTGACTTTTTATCAGTGCAGCACGTAACTCAGGTGACCACCAGAGCTCCTTCATAACCACACGGTGTGCAGTAAGCCCTCTACAGAGGGTTTCTGCTTCACACGATTTCCTGCGGTGGGTTTTTATTCTATGCCTGCATGTCCCCTCGAAGTTCCATCATGCTGAGAACTGCCTCCCTTTTTCCTGCTTTAACCCTCCCGCTTGGGAGTTCTGGTGGTTCGGTGGCAGGACTCCACCTTCTGTCAGGAAGACCCAGCTCTGAGTCCCAGCCAGAGCACCTGAGGCAGCACCTGCCCGCCAGTTGGACCCTCCTGTGTTGCTGCGATGCCGTGTAGTTTCAGCAGAGCTCCCAGGCAACGTGATCCTAGGAAGAAAGGCCTATGGTCCACTTCTGAAAAGGGAACGCAACAGTGGGAATGGGGCTGGTGCAGGAATGGCAGTGTGTCACGGGGTTACTGCAGAGACACACAGAGAAAGGGGCGGGCAGATGACAGGGACAGTGCATCTGTAAGCTCAAGGACATCAAAGACTGCTGGCAGCTACTGGAAGCAGGAATAGACAAGGAAGGACTGTGTCCCAGATCCCGCTAGGCCCTGAATTCAGACCCTGAATTCAGACTTCCAGACCCTGAACTGTGAGAAGAAAAACTTTTTCAAACTCCCAGCTGGTGGCATTTCTGTGGTGGCCGGCCGGGCAGCTAGGAGGTCGGCATGTGCGGTCTTGCTGTGAGAGGTGAGGCGGCCTTGGGCAGCACTGACCTGTGCTCAGAGCTCTGGGGACTCGAGGACCCCACCCTTCTCCCCTGGTGCATCACCTTCTCATTCATCCTTTTCTCCCCAGCTTCAAGGACTGACATTTATTTTTAGAAGCCATAACAGACATTTTCCTCAAGCTCCTCTTTCTTTCTCTCTCTTTTGCAACCTAGATGGTTATTGACATATCTTGTTCCCTGTATGTATTTTGAACCCCTACCAACACTTGTAGAAAGGGGTAGAAGGGGTAGGGGATAACCTGTCCTCTTCACGTGGAGACTTTCCCCTTATAGGAGTGAGTTACAGCCCTGGGGTGCTTGCCCCTTCGTGTCTCAGGAGCTGCTGTGGGAGGTGCCTGCCTGACGGCCAGTGTCCACCACTACAGAGATGGGTCCAGTGCTGGCTTCTCTCCAGGGAATAACCAACCGTACAGGGAGCAGACAGACCTGGTTTGCATCTCAGCTCTGCTAACCCACCAGGTGGCCTTGGGCCAGGTGCTCACCCCACTTTGTGTAAAATGAAAACCATAGACTCCATGAGGGGCATTGTTATGGGTGCTGAAATACCTCAGGCAGTTAATACAGCGGTGGTGATCGAACTCTGACTCCTGGGAATCCCAGCTTGTGTCCGTGAGTGGAGCCATGCCCCACGGCGCTTTCCAGGGCTGCATTTTCATCACATCATCACCAGGCCTTTTTTCCAGTCACCTCGGTAGAATAGAACTGCCAGCCTTTTGTTTAGCTTTGAAGTACGTTGATCATTTGCGCCGGCAGCGACTCCTGATAGACACTTAAGTAGTGTCTATCACTACTTAAGACGGGTGATACCCATCCACAGCAGCTTCTGGGGGTCTCTTTAAGAGATCTGGTAAAAGTTCGAAGAACTTGAGAATTCACATAATCCAAACAGTCAGGGGCTTTTCCCTGTAGTGGATGGACACGGGAATTTGGCCCCAGCTTTGGCAGAAGTGTAGTGACCTGGAATGACAGGGAAATGGAGTGGCAGGGATTCAGAGCTCCCCCCGGCCTTGCTGAAGATGATAGACACGTGTTAGTCCTTCAAGTACCTGATGATCGCCAGCAGGCCGCGCTTGGCCATGGTGACCAGTGTTTAATGTCCCTGTCATCTGTGTAGCACTTCAGCTATGGACTTGCTGATAGCGGCAGACTTCAGTGTCCCTGTGAACAAGGCGCTGGTAGATTCGGAGTTGCCGCTTCCCTGGAGGCAGGACAACAAGTGGCAGCAGCTATTTATGCCAGGTGAAGGCTCACTGCTTCTGAGCATCTGCAGAGGAACCGAGAAAAATGCATCGGTCAAGGCTGTTTATGCATATAAGGTGCTAACTAAAGCCAGGAATGCACCAAGAACGCACCAGGAATGACTTCTTTAGCATTTTCTATCCTTTAATATAACTCATCTCAAATTCCAGCATGCTTAAAAGCAAAGCCACCTAGGGCACATAGAGCTACGAGGAGACACTGAAGCCTCATTTAAAATGCATGTCGCGGCTGGTGCTGAGATCAAGGCCGGACAAGGTCTGGTCTAACCCTGGGTCCCCACAGCCAGCCCTGGAGTGAGAGCCAGCTGGAGTCTCGCAGGAAGCAAGAGCCCAAGCTGTTGTCTCCAGTGAACTAAATCCTGGCGCTGTCAGACTTCTTACACCTGCCCCTCACTCAGTATCTGACGTTCTGCCTTCACAAGAACTGTGAACAATCTACTGAGTGTTTTGTGCATTTGACAACAGCAGACACCGCAGTGCTGCGCAAGAAGGAAGCTCCCGGTCAGAGGAGAGGGAATTTAGAAACAAAAGAGCCGGGCTTTAGGGACGAAGAAGACCTGGACCCCCTTTGTTAGGAGGCAGATGTGGGTCGTGTGGCTTATATGGGATGGAGTGGACCCCAGTCCCTCGGTGGTAAGAACGGTTTGCACAGTCTCTGCTGACTGAAAGGGTGCAGGTTGGAGTCCATCAGAAGCACTTGTGAATCAGCCCTTGAAAACACAGGGAGCTTGGTTCTGCTGTACAACACAGAGTTGCAGGGGTCAGAATCCACTTGAAGACATCCAGCTGTTTGGTTTTTAATGCAGTCACAGGTGGTGCGGCAGTCTCAGGCCCCTCCTCTCGGGGGGAGCAGAGCACAGTGCAGGGCAGCTCCGGAGATGGAGGGCATGGAGGGGTGTGGAGTGGGGTGTGGAGGGTGCTGAGCTCAGCTTCCCAGCCCAGGCTGGTGGCCAGCACTCCACTGTCTCAGAGTTCCTTCCCACCGCCTCTGGCCAAATGCAGTGTCTGCCATTTGTGACTTTTTGGGGAGTTAGGTCCAAAAACTAAGAAGCATTGATAGCTGGATGGTTGACAAATACCACAGTGTTTGCCTTGACAGTGACCCCTGGAACCCCTGGGAGTTTGCCCCAAAGCTCCCTCCACAAGAAAGAATAGGGCCAGGAAAAAGCATACTTCATCCTACATCCCTCAACTGTTAGAACACTGTGTCTCAGCTCACCGTCATCCCCAGCTGACCCAGGCTTCCTTACTCAGGAGTACGCACATAGAAACACCTTCCTAGCATGCTTTACAAACGAAACACAGCAAGCAGACCCACTGCAGTCTAGTGACTTCCGGCGTACAGCGACCCTCTGTCAGATTCAAGCTGTCAGTCCTCACTGCGAGGCTACCTGTCTTTCTCTGACAAGTGTCAAGTGGATACAAACTGCTGTGGAGCCCCAGAGACAGACAGACAGACAGACACGATTTACTCAGAACCACAGGCTGCAGTGAAGGAACAGCTGAACCGTCCTGTCTGTCTGAGCCAGACAGTGAGATGGCCGCTCGCTTATGATGCACAATTTCTTTTTTTTAGATCTGCATATCAATGAACTTTATTAAGATGGAATGACTGCTAATTGCATGAAGTTCCTTGCCAATGCAAAAAATCCATGAAGTTCACACAAACTTAAACAAAACAGATGGCATGTTTAAAACTTTAAGAACATATCCAGATGCCCAGGTGATGAAGGCTGGGGTTTATCAGCCTGCACATTTATTTCAAGCCATTGAAGAGTTTGTGGGCCACCTAGGACAAAGAAAAAAAATGTTACCAATTGGCAGCTTTAATGTCATGGTTTAATAAGGGCTTTCATGACTTGCTACAGAAGTGCCTGTTCTCACCAATCCCCCTTTCATACATGCATCAGTTACTTGAGTATTATGTTCCTTTTACTTGGAACTCTTATTTTTATTCATCTAAATTTTATTCTTCTTACAGAATTCAGTTCACATTTTTTTATAATATTAAGAAACTAATTACTCAATTTCCTGCAAAGCTTTAAAAAGCCCGAATCTTAAAGACATTTGTCCCTCCTCTCCTCCCCTTAAATATCTTGACCTTTCCTTATTACAAACAATATCTACCACTTAGGTAATGAAAGACCGTAAATGAAAGGGTAGCTTGATAGTATAGTTGGTGAAAGAACCCTGAAAAGGCTACACCCAAAACACTTAGCATAGTTCAGAAATAGTCTATTCTACTCCCATTTATGCTGGATCATAGCTCAGGACAGGGCAGGCTTCAGAGCTATTGTACACAGGGTCACTATGAGTCGCAGGCAACTCTAAGACACATAACAATAACAATCCTCAGCAAAGTAAGGGACCATATTTGTCTCATGTATAAATGTCTACATTTCAGATCCTAATCCAATACTTAGTTCTGGTGAGGGAAGTGGAAATCACTGGAAGAGCTTGTGATTGATTGCAATTTGCTTATTCTAGATATTTCAAATAATTGGATCATACAATGTGGCCTTTGTAACTTTATTTTCACGGTTCATCCATATTTTAATAATACTTCATTTATTTTATAATAATAACATTGTACTGTACCAGGTCTCCATCAGTACACCTAGAATCCAGTCACTATCTGTTAGCAAAAATTGTATGGTGATGCTGAACAGACCTTAGCAGAACTCCTAGACTAAAACAGCCTTGGAGAAAGGCCTCATGATCTATTTATTTTTAGGGTTGGTTTTTGTTTTAAAAAATATATTGTTTTTTATTATTTATTTTCTACTAGTTTATTTACAAAATTCAGATACAAATTCTTCCAGTTTCCCTCAACCCCCACACATCAAATTGTACAACGCCCCTGCACATCCATATCCCTCTGCTTCTTTGGATCACTATAATCATTCTACAATTAACAGTTTTATACAGTATTTATCCTTGTGGGACTGAGTTAGTTCACTCAGCATAATGCCTATTTAATACATAACTCAATGAAAACCTTATGAAACCTAACAGTCTAATCCTGTTATACAAATAACTGTCATGCTTTAGGTGACAAACTGACAACAGCTAACAACAAATTAATTCCTTTTATTATCCATTCAGGAGTTCCTGAGAGACACAAATGATTATGTGCTTACATGCTTAACTAAAAGGTTACCAGTTCCAATTCCCTGGAGATGTTTTAGAAGAAAAGACCTAGTGATCTACTTCTGAAAGACCTCACATATTGAAAACATTATGGAGAATGGTTCTATTCTGAAATTCATGAGGTTGGAATCAACTTAATGGCAACATGTTTGGCTCTTAGTTTATCTATCATTGCATCAAGGTGGATATTTATATTACTTTACTATCTTAACTTTATGCACACATTTCTATGTGAATGTTTTCATTTCTCTTGATAAAAACTAAGGAGTAGAGTTATTAGGTTATAATGATAGCTCTATATTGAATCTTTTGAGGAACTGCCAGATGGTTTTTTTTACAGTGGCACAGTGAAATGCCTATGCATAATCAATTCCCTGCTTTCAGCCAAGATCCATCTAACATCAGCAACGATATCCCTAGTACCACGACCCCTTCTAAACCCAGCCTG
>NW_006401864.1:0-2624 GCF_000299155.1 Elephantulus edwardii
GTTATGCAAATGACACAACCTTGCTTGGTGGAAGTGAGGAGGACTTGAAACACTGGAGAATATAAAACACCACAGCCTTCCTTATAGATTGCATCTCAACATCAAGAAAATAAAAAACCTTATCAATGGACTGATAGACAACATCATGATAGATATTACTTGGATCCAAAATCAGTATACCTGGTACCAGCAGTTACATTAGGAGATGTATTGCACTGGAAAATTTGTAGTCAGGGACCTTTCCAAATTATTGAGAAACAATGATACTAGTTTTGAGAGTAAGATGCACCTGATTCATACTGTGGTCTTTTAAATCACTTCTTATACATCTGGCAGCTGGGCAATAAATAAGTATGACAGAGCAAGAATTGATTTCTTTAAGTTGTGGTGTCAGAGGAGAGTACTGAATATCAATCCCGTAGACTGCCGAAAACCAAATAGATATGTTTTGGAGAAGGTGAAGCTAGAGTGCTATTTGGATGTAAGGATGGTGAAGCTTCGTTTCACCTACTTTGGGCATGTTAACGAAAGGAGCTTTTCCTTGGAGAAGGACATCATGCTTGGAAGGTGAAGAGACCCACCTTCACGAAGGTGAAGGAGAAGAGAATCCTCAGTGGGTGGATTGACACAGTGATTGCAGCAATGGGCTCCAGTGTGTCAGAGATTGTGAGATTGGCACAGGAGAGGTCAGGGCTTAGATCTATTATTCATAGTGTCAGTATGAATTATACTTGACTTGATGACATCTAACAATAATACCACCTCACGTATTTAAAAGAAAACATCACGGCTTACTTTAAGCACTGGTGAAGAACGGTGACTTTAAGTCAGTTCATTAAAAGTTGCTTCTTGGAGGCTGGAAGTTCAAATTTAGGGTCCCACCTTTTAAGGAATCTCTTTCACTGTTAGTTATGGAGGACATTCCATATTTCTTTCAACATCAGAATTGCCTTAAAACCTTCAAGTGTTCTCGCCTTCCCTGAAGTTAAAGAGATTCATCAGGCAGGCATCCTGGCAGAAAAAAAAACATGTTCTGCTTCTACTGGTTATATTTTGGCAGTCTTTGTAATTACTTGACAATGACTAAGGATGATAGAAGAAGAATTGGTGTCTTTGAGTTATGGTACTGGAGAAGAGAACTCGATACACTGTAGACTGCCAAGAGAACAAATATGTCTATTTTGGAGATGGTAAAACCAAGTTTCTTCTTGGAAGCAAGGATTTTGAAGCTTTGTCTCACATACATTGGACACATGGCCAGGAGGGAGCAGTCTTTGGAGAGAGACATCATGCTTGGATGGGTGGAGAGATAGCACAGGAGAGGAAGACCATGGATGAGATGGATTGACACAGTAATTGGGGCAATGGGAGTAGCTGTTTAGGAGCCAGAGACTGGCTCAGAATGGGTCAGTGCTCAGAGCTATTGTACCTAGCATCACTACAAATTGCAGGTGATTTGATGGCATATAACAATAACACGCTCTGGATTGATTTTCTAATGTTATCTTAGAACCTTGATTGTGCTAATGAGAACCCTATACTTGGACCAGGAGGCAGTCATCAGAACAGAGCAAGGAAACACTGCACGGTTCAAAATTGGGAAGGGCGTACTCCAGGGCTGTATCCTGTCTCCATACCTTTTCAATCTTTATGCAGAACAGGTTATCTGGGAGGCTGGGCTCTATAAGGAGAAATGTGGCATCAGGATTAAAGGAAGAATTATCAACAATCTGCGTTATGTATATGCCAATACCTTGCTTGCTGAAACTGAAAAGGACTTGCAGCACTTGCTGTCGAAGGTCAGGGACTGCAGTCCTCAGTATGGATTGAGACTCAATATCAAGAAAACGAAGATTCTCACCACTGAGCTGATCAACACTCTTGGCACCAGCAGCCAGGAAATTAAAAGACGTATTGCTATGGGAAAGGCAGTGGTTAGAGATGTCTCTAAAGTGCTGAAGTGCGAAGATGTCAGTCTGAAGACTAAGGTGCATCTGATACAGGCCATGGTCTTTGTAATCACTTGCTATGCATTGGAGAGCTGCACAATGACTACAGATGATAGAAGAATTGATGCCTTTGAACTATGATGTTGGAGAAGAGTATTTCGTATACCATGAACTTCTATGTAAACGAGCAGGTTTGTCCTGGAGAGGGTGAAGTCAGGCTGCTCCTTGGAGGCAAGGATTCTGATGCTTTATCTGCCATACTTTGGACATGTTGCAGCGAGGGACCAGTCCTTGGAGAGGGACGTCATGCTTGGGAGGGTGGAGGGACAGCGCAGGAGAGGAAGACCCTTGATGAGTTGGATTGATTCAGTGGCTGGGGTAATAATGGGAGCAGGTGTGTCGGAGATGGTGAAATTGGCATAGGATAGGGCAGAGTTTAGGGCTGTTGTACATAAGGTCTCTATGAGTTGCAGGCAACTCGACGTCACATAACAGCATATTAATTTTACCTTTTTAACATAATCTCAAGGGAGTTAAAACGTGTTATACCTTTTTTATATTGCTGGATTCTATTACTAATATTCATTAATGATATTTACATCTATATACATGCAGCAAGCAGGGTTGTGTCATCTGCATAACTCAGATTGTTAATAGATCTTCCACCAATCCTGA
>NW_006401864.1:3759-4572 GCF_000299155.1 Elephantulus edwardii
GAGTGGGAACAAATATAGATCTCTTCCTGTCAGTTGGCCAAGTGGTTGTTCTCCAGATTTCTTGACACAACTTGGTGAGCATGTCCAGGGTAGCATCTGTTACCTGAAATATGTCAATTGGTATACCATATGTTCCTGGGGCCTTATTTTTTGCTATTTCCTTCAAAGCAGCCTGAACATCTTCCTTCCTCATCATAGGCTCTTGCTCATATTTTGTTTCACGAAATTCTTCTGTGCCTGCCAATTCCTTTTGATACAATGACTAGGTATATTCTTTCCATCTTCTTTTGATACCTCCTGGATCATTTAATACGCTACCTAAAGAATCCTTGATTATAGCAACTCGAGGTTTCAATTTTTTCTTCAGTTCCTTGAGCTTAAGAAATGCTGAGCGAGTTCAACCCTTTTGGTTTTCTGACTCCAGCTCCTTGCACATTTCATTGTAATATTTTCTTTGTCATCTTGTGCTGCCTTTTGAAATCTTCTTTTCAGCTCTTTAGTATCTTGAATTCTTCCTTTTGCTTGGTTCTCTGCACTCCAGTGCAATATTCAGAGTTTCTTCTGACATCCGTTTTGGTCTTTTCTCCCTCCTCTGTCTTTGTAATGAACGTTTTCCTTGTTCTTGGATGATACCCTTGATATCCTCCCACAACTCTTCTGGTCTTCACTCCAGCCTTCAATACGGATTGAGGCTCAATGTCAAGAAAACAAAGATTCTTACCACTGGACCAATTGGCAGCATCAGGATGGATGGTGAAGAGATTGAGATTGTTCACAGCTTTAGTCTGCTTGGCTCCACAATCAACACTTTTG
>NW_006401864.1:7412-8784 GCF_000299155.1 Elephantulus edwardii
TGTTTAATGTTTAGAGATTCATGTTTTATTTTCTATAAAACTTGCTAAAAGTTTATTAATTTTTACTAATCATATCAAAGAATGAACTTTTAATTTTTAAATTTTCTGTGTTAGCTTTACATTTTGTTGATTTCTTACTCTTATTTTAAAATTTATGTTCTTAAGCATAATTTATTTTTAATTATTTCTCATTTTTATTGTTTCTTAAAATGGACACTTATGCTAATTGAATCTGCACTATTTAAGAGTATACATTTCCCCCATGATCATTAGGAATATGACAAAAAATGTGATATCATGTATTTTTACGTTTCCAAATATGTATTGAAGGACAAATGACATTACAGAGTCCACAAAGACAATGTTTTACATCCCAATTTGGTAAGTAGCAAATGGGGTGATAAGAGTTTATGGGTAATCATCTAAGGTGCAAATATTTGTCTGTCCCTATTCAGAACAAGACTTCTAAGGAGGTAGATTGACATGATATCTTCAGCAATGAGCTCTAGTGTGGCAGAGCTGATAAGATGGCACATGATAGTGTATGGTTCAGGTTGACTATTCATAGAGTTACTATGAGTTGTACTTGGATCAGCAACACATAACAACAACAACATTCAAAACAAAGAAGAACCCCCCCCAGATGCATAGACACAACTAGATCAAAAGATTAATAGGCCATGAGAACTCCAATATCTACAACTCTGAGAACAGAAGAGCTAGATGTTCTCCAGCTACTACTGCTGATTGCTTTAAAAAGGCTCACAATCGAGAGCCCTGTAGGAAACTCTGGAAGCCTCATTGTAAAGAATGCCACTGTCAAACCAAAGGCACATAGTTCAAATCCACTAGCTGCTCTGCCAGAGAAAGATGGGCAATCAATTCCTATGCAATTTACTGCCTCTGAAAACATGCTGAAGGTTTAGCTATGACTTGATTCTGACTAGATGGACCATGACAACAACAGCAGGAAGTATTAGACAAAGTGGTATAAAATGTTGAACAAAACTTAAAAGTGTAAATATTTTCAGGCATTCCGGTTTGTTAAAAGCTTTTGAGACAACTGAGACTATCATCCTTATTAACCTTTTGAGCCTGGAATTAAATAAGTTTCAACTTTCAGTCAAATTAAAGATAAACCTGTAAGGTTAAACACCACCACCACCAATTCCGTAGAATAATTCACCACATGAAGTAATAAAGGCAAGATTTTCACAGGTATTCTTTGTCAGTCTTTTCAAAAAATGAAAAAGATAGGAAAGAGGAATTAGTAGAAATGTTAAAATCAGGGACAAAGCAGGTGTAGTGCTGTTACATTGCATCTTGATGAGGGCCATTTAAGGAAAGTTTTGGTTCTTGTTATTGGTTTTTT
>NW_006401865.1:0-1238 GCF_000299155.1 Elephantulus edwardii
TTGTAATTCGCTATTATGAAGGGTATTGTTTTTCTTAGTTCAGGCTCTGTATTTTCTTTGTCACTGCAGAGAAATCCAACTGATTTTTGTATGTTGATCTTGCATCGTGCTACTTTGCTGAATTGGTCAACTACGTCCAATAGTTTTCTTGCTGAGTCTTTTGGGTTTTCTAGGTATACTATCATATCATCTGCATAGAGAGATAATTTTACCTCCTCTTTGCCAATTTGGATACCACTTATTTCCTTCTCTTGTCTTATTGCTCTCACAAAGACTTCCAATTCAATGTTGAATAAGAGAGGGGAGAGTGGACATCCTTGCCTGGTTCCTGTTTTTAAAGGGAATGCCTTTAACCTCTCTCCATTGGGAACGATGTTGGCTCTCGGGTTTACATAAATACTTTTTACTAATAACAACACATTTTTAAGCATCATGTCCTTTTCCAAGAAATAGCCTTTTCTAGCAATATGCCCAAAGTATATGAGAGGAAGCTTTATCATCTTTGCCTTCAAGGAACATTCTGGCTGCACTTTCTCCAAAACATATTTGTTTTTTCTTTTGGCAGTTCATGGGATCTCTAACACCACAGCTCAAAAGCATCAATTCTCTTTGTCATTCTTATTCATTGTCTAACTTTCAGATACATAGTACATGATTGAAAAGACTTAAATATCTATCTTGATTTTACAGTGGTATGTTGTTGCTGTTGTTCAGTGCCATCAAGTTGTAGGCGACTCATAGCAACCCTATGAACGAAAGTCCTTGACACTTACATGTGCAACTTTTTATCCTTTCTCCAGGTTCATAGGGTTTCTGGAGGCAAGCTATTTACAGAAGTGGATGCCACTCCTGCTTCCAAGCTTGTTTCAATCGGGGAGCACCACCAAACACTGTCTACCATGGGTAACCATTATCGCATTTGACACAGCAGTGTAACAGTGTTCAGCTTCATAGTGACCACAAGTTGCCCCTGTACGGCAAATGGACACACCAGGGCTATACGACCTAGAAGACTGTTTGAGCAAAAACAATGAAAAAACAGGCCTGAGGACCGCAGATTAGAGTCACCCACCTTTGTCTTAGTCGCATTGCTTTTGGTCCCCTAGGCCAACTGGTCTCTCTCTGTGTTGTTCAGTGCCATCAAGTTGTATACAGTCATTACGATGGTATGTTGTTGTTGTTATGTGCTGTTGAGTCACTTGTGACTCATAGCAACCCTATGTACAACAGCCCTAAAC
>NW_006401865.1:1738-2269 GCF_000299155.1 Elephantulus edwardii
CCTGTATCAGATGCACCTTAGTCTCCAGAGAGACACCATTGCTCTTCAGTACTTTGGAGAGGTCCCTAACAGCAGACTTTCACATGGCAATGCACTTTTTAATTTCCTGGCTGCTGGTACCAAGACAGTTGATTGTGGAGCCAAGCAAACTAAAGCTGTGTACAATCTCAATGGTATAGACATATATAATAAAAAATGATGTTAGTTATAAAACAGAGTTCAGCTCTTTTGTTCATAGGGTCACTATGATTCATGTTCGACCTGATAACAAACACTTAACCACTGATAAGTGAGACTGTTATTGTTGTTGTTGATAATGTGCTGTCGACTCATAGCGACCCTATGTACAACAGCTCAGAACTCTGCTCTGTCCTGTGCTAATCTCATTGCCTCTGACACACTCATCCTGATTGTCCCAGGACCCGAATCAATCCATCTCCCAGAGGGCCTTCCCCTCCTGCACCTGCCCTTCACCATCCCAAGCATGATGTCCCTCTCCAAGGACCAGTCTCTCCTTACAGCATGACCAAA
>NW_006401865.1:4004-5796 GCF_000299155.1 Elephantulus edwardii
GTCAAGTGTTCTGGGATTCCCATTCTTCTCAGAGTCAGCCACAGTTTGTTATGATCCACATAGTCAAACGCCTTTGCATAAGACATTCCTCTGGTACTCCGTGCTTTCAGCCAATATCCATCTAACATTAGCTACAATATCCCTAGTACCACGACCCCTTCTAAACCCAGCCTGGACTTCTGGCAGTTCTCTGCTGATGTGCTGGTCCAGTCATTTTTGGATAATCTTCAGTAGAATCTTGCTTGCATGTGAAATCAATGATATTATTCTATAGTTTCCACACTCTGTTGGGTCTCCTTTCTTTGGAATGGGAACAAATATAGATCTCTTCCAGTCAGTTGGCGAAGCTGAGGAAAATGAAACTGAATCCACGAGAACCAAAATATAACTTTGAGTCTATCCGACCTGAATTTCAGAACCATCTCAAGAACAGGTTTAAGGCCTTGAACACGAATGAAGGAAAACAAGATGAGTTGTGGGTGGATATCAAGGATTTCATCCAAGAAGAGTGCAAACGTTCATTACAAAGACAGAAGAGGAAGAAAAGACCAAAATGGATGTCAGAAGAAACTCTGATTGCACTGGAGTGCAGAGAAGCCAAAGCACAAGGAAGAATTCAAGATACTGAAGAGCAGAACAGAAGATTTCAAAAGGCAGCACGGGATGACAAAGTAAAATATTGCAATGAAATGTGCAAGGAGTTGGAGTCAGAAAACCAAAAGAGTCGAACTCGCTCAGCATTTCTTAAGCTCAAGGAACTGAAGAACAAATTCAGACCTCGAGTTGCTATACTCAAGGATGCTTTAGGCAGAATATTAAATGATCCAAGAGGTATCAAAAGAAGATGGAAAGAATATACTGAGTCATTGTATTGAAAGGAATTGGCAAACACAGAAGAATTTAATGAAACAACATATGAGCAAGAGCCTATGGTGATCAAGGATGAAGTTCAAGCTGCTTTGAAAGAAATAGCAAAAAATAAGGCCCCAGGAATAGATGGTATACCTATTGACATATTTCAGCAAACAGATGCTGCCCTGGACATGCTCACCAAGTTGTGTCAAGGGAGACTAGTCTTGTTATATTTTGGAGGAACATTCTTCTAATTTTCACATCACTCTTGGCCAGTTTGCTATACTGAGATAATCTGAGTTTGTTGTGATGCTTCGCCTTGTGCCACTGGGGTGTGAAATGCCATAATGGTTTCTCAGTGTGGACAGTGTTTCGTCGAGTTCCCAGTTGTAAAACAGGTTTGGAAGCAGAAGTGACATCCACTTCCTAAACCACATGCCTATGGAAACTGTATAAACTTGGAGAAACGACAATAGGTATTGAAAGACATTAGGTCTTTTGTTCATGGAGTCACTATGAGTCATGTTTTACTAGATGGCAATCAACAACAACAATGATATATAGAGATCTTTGAGACATACGTATTAAATATGTGATTGTGTGTATATATATATATAACCTTCTATGACAGGTTTGGAAGTAGGAAGGGCATCCTTTTCCTAAACAAAGTACCTCTGGAAACTCTATGAACTTTAATAAATGTCAATGTTGTAGAAGGGCTTCAGGCCTTTTGTTCATAGGGTCACTATGAGTTGTGCTTGACTCAAAGGCAATCAACAACATTTATATCTATATATCTATATCTGTTATCTATTTCTATATATCTATTTCTCTCTATGTTGTTGTTGTTATGTGCCATCGAGTCGCTTGTGACTCATAGCGACCCTATGTACAAGAGCTCTAAACGCTCTTCTATCCTGTGCCAACCTAGCCATCTCAA
>NW_006401865.1:6201-8303 GCF_000299155.1 Elephantulus edwardii
TTTCCTGGCTGCTGTTACCAAGAGTGTTGACTGTGGAGCCAAGTAAACTAAAACTGTTAACTATCTCAATCTCTTCACCATCCATACTGATGCTGCCAGTGGTGAGAATCTCTGTTTTCTTGATGTTGCGCTTCAGTCCATATAGGAGGCTGTAGTCCCTGATCTTCTGCAGCAAGTGCTTCAGGTCCTCCTCAGTTTCAGCAAGCAGGGTTGTGTCATCTGCATAATGCAGGTTGTTGATGATTCTTCTTCCAATCCTGATGCCACATTCCTCTTTGTATAGCCCAGCATCTCTGATGCTCTGCTGCATACAGGTTGAAAAGGTATGGAGACAGAATACATCCCTGACAAACCCCCTTCTTGATTTTGAACCATGTAGTGTCTCCTTGCTCTGTTCTGACAGCTGTCTCTTGGTCCAAGTATAAGTTTTGCATTAGCACAATAAAATGTTCTGGCATTCCCATTCTTCTCAGAGTCAGCCACAGTTTGTTGTGATCCACACAGTCAAAAGCCTTTGCATAGTCAATGAAGCCCAGGTAGACATTCTTCTGTTATTCTTTGCTTTCTGCCAAGATCCATTTAACATTAGCTATAATAGCCCTAGTACCACGACCTCTTCTAAATCCAGCCTGCACATCTGGCAGTTCTCTGTTGACATATTGTTCCAAATGTTTTTGGATAATTTTCAGATGTGTGTGTGTGTGTGTGTGGGTATGAAATAGGGAGCCCTGGTGGCTTAGTCATAAGGAGTTGCACTGGCAACTCAAAAGGCATGCAGTTAATGCACCAGCTGCTCTACAGGAGAAAGATGAGCCATCTCCTTCTGTGTGATTTACCACTTCTGAAAACCCTTTGGAAGGTCAGCTATAGGTAATTTCTGACTGGATAGTACATAACATAGCTAGATAGCTAGATAATAGAGATGATAGTTTAGATAGATGATAGATAGATAGATAGATAGATAGATAGATAGATAGATAGATGATAGATAGATAATAGAGATGATAGATAGACAATATATAGCTGACTGTCACTCCCCTGCAGGTTTTCATAGGCTGTATATTGTATAAAAAGAGATTGCCTGTCTTTCTCCCACAAATAATAATTGACTTAACAGCAATGTTTTAAACTTTTTTCTCCCATTGAGGAGTAGAATTTGAGTCAAAAGGTAAGTGTATATAACTACATATAAGAAACTGCCATGCTGACCCCAACATTTGGACCCACAGCTTGGACACGCCAGCCCCAACACTGAGAGGACAACCCACTGCTGCCCCTCTAAACTGCACCAGAGACATCAGTATCACAAGTAAACCCATTTCGTTTCCTCTCCTCTCCCAAAGCATGAGCTGCCTTTAGCCAGAGCACCTTGGACTGGCCTAGCTGTGGCAGTGTTTGACAGAGGAGGGTGCTAATTCACAAGACTTATCTCTCCTGAACTGACGCAAGTCTTCTCTGAGTCATAAGTTCAGAGAGAAACTCAGGCAGGTTAGTTGTCCCACTCTCCTCTGGAACAGTGATGTCAGACTAAGAGCCTGCTTTAACCCCAGGCATGCAAAACTCTACCACAGCTATGTCACGTAGGAAGTAGGCTACCTCACACCCTATACAAACCCAAAACAAGATGTCACCTCCCCCAAAAGTGGTGCAGTATCAATGGATTTCCTGAAGCCAGAAAGTCTGATGGACCTTTCTCACACAGAATTTAAAAGAACAATGATTAAATATTTTCAATGGGTGAAAGGCAAAGAATTACAGGACATAGCAAGCAAAAACCAAGAGGAACTTAAAAAAAATGCAATCCAAGACAATGCAGATAAAACAAATGAGGAGAGGCTCTGGAAAAACAGGAAACCATAATTCAAAATATGAGGACCAATGTTTCAGATACCATCAACATGTTAGAGGGACATATGAACAGAGTTGAAGAGATGGAACACAGAACCAGTGAAATAGAAGATAGAATTGTCACCACTGATCTGCTAGAACAAAAAGCAGAATCAAAAAGGTTCTTGCATAGCATGCAACTGCGAAGACTATGGCCTGGATCAGGTGCACCTTAGTCTTCAGCCTGACGTCATTGCTTTTCAGTACTCTGGAGA
>NW_006401866.1:0-1259 GCF_000299155.1 Elephantulus edwardii
CAGGAGGCAGTAGCGTGGTGGTGGGAGTGCAGGAATAGTGGCAAGCTTTTGGAGTCGACTGATTTTCTGGGAATATGTTTGACGTGCAGGTTTGCTCTCTCTATGGAGTTAGGCTAGCCAGCCTGGCCTAGGGTTTGAAAGAGGAGGCGTCCTTAAGCCCAAGGCAGCTGGGAAGTAGTGGCTATGTTGTTCCTGGTTTGGTCGGCTCCTCCCAGCTCTTAGGAAGCTCTCTTTGCCAGAAGGCAGAAGCGTGGTGGTGGGAGTGCAGGTATCCTGGCAAGCTTTTGGAGTTGACTGCTTTTCCGGGAATGTGTTTGACGTGCAGGTTTTTCTGTCCTTGGCGTGAGGCTAGCCAGCTTGGGACTAGGGTTTGATACAGGAGGCGGCCTTTATCCCAAGGCTGCTGGTATTTAGTGGCCATGTTGTTCCTGGTTTGGCCATTTCCTCCCAGCTTTATGGAAGCTCTCCGTGCCAAAATTCAGGAGCTTGGTGGTGGGAGTGCAGGAATCGTGGCAAGCTTTTGGCATCGACTGCTTTTCCGGGAATGAGTTTGACGTGCAGGTTTGCTCTGTCACTGTAGGGTGGCTAGCCAGCCTGGGTCTAGTGTTTGAACGAGGAGGCCGCCTTAAGCCCAAGGCAGCTGGGAGGTAGTGGTAATATTGTTCCTGGTTAGGCGGGCTCCTCCCAGCTCTTGGGAAACTCTCTTTGCCAGAAGGCAGGAGCGTGGTGGTAGGAGTGCAGGAATCATGGCAAGCTTTTGGATTTGACTGCTTTTCCGGGAATGTGTTTGATATGCAGGTTTGCTCTGTCCTTGGAGTGAGGCTAGCCAGCCTGGGCCTAGGGTTTGAACCAGGAGGAGGCCTTAATCCCAAGGCTGCTGGAATTTAGTGGCCATGATGTTCCTGGTTTGGCCGGTTCCTCCCAGCTCTTGGGAAGCTCTCCTTGCCATAAGGCAGGAACGTGGTGTTGGGAGTGCATGAATCATTGCAAGCTTTTGGAGTCAAATGCGTTTCCGGGAATGTGTTTGACATGCAGGTTTGCACTGTCCCTGGGGTGAGGATAGCCAGCCAGGTCCTAGGGATTGAACGAGGGGGCGGACTTATGCCCAAGGCAGCTGGGAGGTAGTGGCCATGTTGTTCCTGGTTTGGCCCGCTCCTCCCAGCACTTGGGAAGCTCTCCTTGCCAGAAGGCAGGACTGTGGTGGTGGGTGTGCAGGAATCGTGGCAAGCTTTTGGAGTCGACTTCTTTTCTGGGAATAT
>NW_006401866.1:3564-4252 GCF_000299155.1 Elephantulus edwardii
AGCTCTCCTTGCCAGAAGGCAGGAGCGTGGTGGTGGTAAAGCAGTAATCCTGGTAAGCTTTTGGAGTCCACTTCTTTTCCGGGAATGTGTTTGACCTGCAGGTTTGCTCTTTCCCTGGAGTGAGGCTAGGCAGCCTGGGCCTAGCGTTTGAACGAGGAGGCGGCCTTAAGCCCAAGGTTTCTGGGAGGTAGTGGTCATGTTGTTCCTGGTTTGGCCGGCTCCTCCCATATCTTTGGAAGCTCTCTTTGCCAGAAGGCAGGGCTTTGTGGTGGGAGTGCATGAATCGTGGCAAGGTTTTGGGTTCGCCTGCTTCTCCGGGAATGTGATTGACATGCAGGTTTGCTCTGTCCTTGGACTGAGGCTAGCCAGCCTGGGCCTAGCGTTTGAACCAGGAGGCGGCCTTAATCCCAAGGCTGCTGGGATTAAGTGGCCATGTTGTTCCTGGTTTGGCTGGTTCATCCCAGGTTTTGGGAAGCTCTCCTTGCCAGAAGGTAGGAGCGTGGTGCTGGGAGTGCAGGAATCGTGGCAAGCTTTTGGAGTCAACTGCATTTCCGGGAATGATTTTGACGTGCAGGTTTCCTCTGTCCCTGGATTGATGGTAGCCGTCTTGTGCCTCGGGTTTGAACCAGGAGCCGGCCATAAGCCCAAGGCAGCTGGTAAGTACTGGCCATCTTTTTCCTTGTTTTGC
>NW_006401866.1:5362-6944 GCF_000299155.1 Elephantulus edwardii
GGCCTAGGGTTTGAACGAGGAGGCGGCCTTAAGCCCAAGGCAGCTGGGAAGTAGTGGCCATGTTGTTCTTGGTTTGGTCGGCTCCTCCCAGCTCTTGGGAAGCTCTCCTTGCCAGAGGCAGGAGTGTCGTGGTGGGAGTGCAGGTATCATGGCAAGCTTTTGATGTCGAATGCGTTTCCGGGAATATGTTTGACGTGCAGGTTTGCACTGTCCCTGGAGTGAGGATAGCAAGCCAGGGCCTAGGGATTGAATGAGGAGGCGGTCATAAGCCTAAAGCAGCTGGGAAATAGTGGCCATGTTTTTCGTGATTTGGCCGGCTCTTCCCAGCTCTTGGGAAGGTCTCCTTGCCAGAAGGCTTGAGCGTGGTGGTGGGAGTGCAGGAATCGTGGCAAGCTTGTGGCGTCGCTGCTTTTCCAGACTGTGTTTGACGTGCAGGTTTTCTCTGTCTCTGGCGTGAGGTTTGCCAGCCTTGCCCTAGGGTTTGAAGCAGGAGGCGGCCTGAAGCCCAAGACAGCTGGGAAGTAGTGGCCATGTTGTTCCTCGTTTGGCCGGCTCCTCCCAGCTCTTGGGAAGCTCTCCTTCCCAGAAGGCAGGAGCGTGGTGGTGGGAGTGCAGGAATCGTGGCAAGCTTTTGGAGTCGACTGCTTTTCCGGGAATGTTTTGACCTGCAGATTTGCTCTGTCCCTGGAGAGAGGCTAGCCAGCCTGGGCCTAGGGTTTGAATGAGGAGGTGGCTTTAAAGTCAAGGCCGCTGGGAAGTAGTGGCCATGTTGTTCCTGGTTTGGCCGGCTCCTCCCATCCCTTTGGAAACTCTCCTTGCCAGAAGGCTGGAGCTTGGTGGTGGGAGTGCAGGAATCGTGGCAAGCTTTTGGAGTCGACTGCTTTTTCTGGAATGTGTTTGACGTTCAGGTTTGCTCTGTTCCTGGAGTAAGGCTCCCAGCCTGAGCCTAGGGTTTGAACCAGGAAGCGACTTTAAGCCCAAAGGACCCTCTGGCCTGTGGCCCTTGGGCCAGTTTCATATTGTCTTCCTGTCAAGCATTCTTCTAGGTGGTATACCACTGGCCTGCGCATTATTGTACAGAGGTAGCTCGTGGTTGCTGTGATGCTGAAACTTGTGACAGTGATGTTTCAATCGTGGTAATGGGCACCCATGGTAAACAGTGTTGGCTGGAGCTTCCCGAGTAAATCAAGCCTGGAAGCAGGATTGGTATCCATTTCCAAAATGGCTTGCCTCCGGAAACTCTATGTACGAACAGTGCACAGGCTGTTCGTTCATAGGGTCCCTATGAGTCGTCTATGACTCGACGGCATTAAACTACAACATGTCTTGCTTTCAGCTAACATCTATCTAACATCAGCTACAATATCCCTAGTACCACGTCTCCGTCCAAACCCAGCCTGCACTTCTGGCAGTTCTCTGCTAATGTGCTGTTACAGTTCAAGCAGGTTAATAGCTACTAATTCTCAAAGGTTTGCTTTATATCTGAAGCTGTGCCATATAGCCTTTGATCCATGCTATCGTGTTGGTTCCAACTCATAGCAACATGATGGACAACAAATAGACTGAAACTCTGCCTGGTCCT
>NW_006401867.1:0-1100 GCF_000299155.1 Elephantulus edwardii
CTATTCAACTCTTACCTTGAATTCTTCCTTGTGCTTTGGCTTCTCTGCACTCCAGTGCAATTTTCAGAGTATCTTCTGACATCCATTTTGGTCTTTGCTTCCTCTTCTGTCTTTGCAATGACTGCTTGCACTCTTCCTGGATGATACCCTTGATATCCTCCCACAACTCATCTGGTCTTTGCTCATTAATGTTCAAGACCTCAAACCTGTTCCTGAGATGGTTCTGAAATTCAGGTGGGATAGACTCAAAGTCATATTTTGGTTGGCTTGGGTTTGGTTTAATTTTCCTCAACTTCAGCTTGAACTTGCATATGAGCAGTTTGTTCCACAATCAGCTCCTGGCCTAGTTTTCACAGCTGATATTGAGATTCTCCAGCGGTCCTTTCCACAGATGTAATCGATTTGATTCCTGTGCGTACCATCAGGTGAAATCCAAGTCAAATACACATGGAAATAAGGGGTACCTATATTACTAACAAGTCTACTAGCCATCCTTTGGTTAAGAACAAGGGAAAACGGCATGGTTTAAGATTAGGAAATGTATGTGTCAGGATCCTTCTTTTCTACGCTTTATTTGTAAGCAAAAAGTTAAAAAAGTTGAGCTATACGAAGATAAATGTGGCATCAGGGTTGATTTACTTACAGAAAATGAAGGCCACTTAAAACAATGAAGAAGATCCAACACTACAGTCTTCAAAAAAGATTATTTCAACATCCAAAAACAATTCTCGCCACTGGACCATCATGGTTGTTGCTGTTGTATACCATCAAGTCAGAATCTACCCATAGCTGACCCTCCTGTGGCTTTTCAGAGGCAGTAAACTGCACAGGAGGAGACTGCCTTTTCTGCAGAGCACATGGTGGCCTCAAACCATGAGCCTTCAGGATTGCAGTGTACCTTCTTGCCACTAGGACACTAGAGCACTATCACAATAGACGGAAAAAATATGTAAGTTTTTAAGGATGTCATTTTACTTAAACCGATAAACAACATTAATGAAGATGTGCTATGTTGGGCAAATCCATTGTCAAGGATCTCTCCAAAGCACGTAAAGAGCAAAGATGTCAGTTTTGTATTGTTTTTTTTAAAATTATTATTA
>NW_006401867.1:3559-5442 GCF_000299155.1 Elephantulus edwardii
TATTAACAATATCATCATTTCGAATCCAGAGATACATGTTCCAATGCAGTTACTATTTTCCATAAATGGTTTTGGTAAGAGGAATGTTGTATATGTGGATACATTTCCACTATTCCTCTTCCATGCCACGATATAGTGTTATAAGCATGAGCAGTTATAAATCCATTGCCATCCTTACTCTAACTTAATTCTTTTTTAAAAAATTTAAATTTTATTTTAATTTCAGTAAAAATTTACAGAGGCTTTCGATTTCCATTCTTTCATTGTTGCACATTTGTCCCCTCCCAAGGCTCCCCCCACCGCCCCAAACACTATCCTCTTGGAAAAGTAAAAGAAAAATTCTTTCATTGCTTTACAAACCCTCCCCCTGGTCAACTCCACCGTGCAACCATTGCTCTAGCCTCCTGTCATGACAGAAATACCTAATCACATATCTCTTCCAAACAGTTCTCTTCCTCCTCTGGTTCAGTGCAGTATGCATTACTGAACCCATCTTACTCAGTCTCTCCCGAACCCCAAGGTCAGTCCTCTTTTACAACAGTGGCACCATGCAGTATTTGTCCTTTTGTGACAGTGATATTTCACTCGGCATAATGTTCTCCAGAGTCAACCATTTTTAATAATATTGCACGAGTTCCTTGTTTTTCAATGCAGCATAGTATTCCATTGTATGAATATACCACAGCTTCTCTAGCCATTCGTTTGTTGATGGGCACTTAGGTTGTTTCCAACTCCTTGCTATTGTGAACAAAGCTGCAATAAACATGGGTGTGCATATATCTGCTTTGATGTCAGTAATGGTCTCTTTGGGGTTTATTCCCAGTAGTGGAATTGCTGGGTCAAATCAACTTTTTGAGAAAGCACCATACTGCTTTCCACAGGGGTTGCACCATTTTACACGCTGACAAACAGTGAATAAGGGTTCCAGTTTCTCCACAACCTCGCCAGCATTTGTTGCTTGCTGTTCTATTTTGCTATTTTGACTGGGGTGAGATGATATCTCATAGTTGTTTTAATTTGCATCTCTCTTAGAGCTAGGGATTTTGAACATTTCTTCATGTGTTTGCTAGCCATCTGAATGTCGTCTTCGGTAACGTGCCTGTTCCTATCCTGTGCTCATTTTTTCTATTGGATTATTTACCTTTATCTTCTTCTGGTCCTCAAGTATTTCATAAATTCTGGATATAAGTCCCTTATCTGATATGTTGTTACCAAATACTTTTCGCATTCAGTGGCTTCCCTTTTTACCCTTTTGGAGAAGGTTTTGGATGTGCATAGGGATTTGAGACTTAGAAAATCCCATTCATCTACTCCTGGTTGTAGGTAAAGATGTCAGTTTTAATAACAAAGGTGTAAAGCTGTGACTGGTTCTTCACCTGTTTTCCTATGCATGGGAAAGCAGGATGATGAGTTAAAATGACAGAACTGATGGCTTTGAAATGTGGTGCTGGAAAATACTACTGAATATCCCATGGATTGCAACACAGCTGCATGTAACATAATAACTAAAAATCTTGAACAACAAAATATAAAATTTAAGATGGTAGATGGATCTTAGCTGAAAGCAGGGTGTACCAGAGGAATGTCTATCAGTGTTTCATTGACTATGCAAAGGCGTTTGACTGTGTGGATCATAACACACTGTGGCTGACTCTGAGAAGCATGGGAATACCAAAACACTTGATCGTTCTAACGAGAAACCTATACTTGGACCAAGAGGCAGTCGTCAGAACAGAGCAAGGGAACACTGCATGGTTCAAAATTGGGAAGGGCGTACGCCAGGGATGTTTCCATCTCCATACCTTTTCAACCTATATGCAGAACAGATTATCCGGGAGGCTGGGCTCTATGAGGAGAAATGTGGGGTCAAGATTGGTGGACGA
>NW_006401867.1:6122-8261 GCF_000299155.1 Elephantulus edwardii
GACAGGTCCTTGGAGATGGACATCATGCTTGGTAGTGTAGAGGGACAGCACAGAAGGGGAAGGCCCTATGAGATGGATTGATTCAGTGACTGGGGTAATTGGGATGGGTGTGTCGGAGACAGTGCAACTGGCACAGGACAGAGTTTAGGGATGTTGGGACATAGGGACATAGTGTCGCTATGAGTCGTAAGCGACTCGATGGCACATAACAACAACAAGAACAACAACAACCACCCTACTAATTATTTGTGCCACTCAGAATCTCCGACTTGAGAACAGAGTAACAGAAAATATTTAACTTGAAATTTGTGCCCTGGCTGGAGCTGAGTCCCTGGCTGGAGGTTCAAGTACACCCAAAAGCTCCTCAGGAAAAGGATCTGGCAATTTACGTCTCAAAAATACCAACTATTAAATACACTTTGGTTAAGATGAACAAAACTTTTTCTAATAAAAGAAAGAAAATAACAATGTTGTTGAGGATGTGGGAAGCTGGAACCCTTATCCTTTTTGGAATGCAAAATATACCATGTTGATACAGCTGTTATGAAAACAGTTACAGCAGTGCTCAAAAAACCCCTTGAAAACAGGATTACAATATAAACAAGAAATTCCATTCTCACATATATTCTCTAGACTTGAAATGTGACTTGCTCATTTGTGTTGGTGAGTACTGAATATCCACGGACTGCCAAAAGGTAGAAGGAAATTTCACTTCACTTACTGTGGGTATTCTCAAGAGGAACCAATCCCTAGAAAGATAAATCATGTAGAGGAGGTGGAGGGTTAGAGAAAGAGAGGAAGATCCTCAACTAGATGGATTAACACAGTTACTACCACAACGTCCCTGAGCAGGACAAGGCAAGGTTCAGATCTGTTGTTTACAGGGTCAAAAAGGTACTGGCACTTAAGAGCTTAAGAGAAATAACAGGTGTCTTGTAGTAACGTTTTGTAACTGTCTTTGAATAGGACTTCTGTGTTTCTAGTTAGATTTATTCCCAAGTATTTAATCGTGTGATTAGCTATCGTGATGGGTATTGTTTATCTTAGCTCCACTTCTGTATTCTTTTGGTCACTTTAGGGATATCAAATAGATTTCTGTATGTTGATCTTGTATCCTGCCACTTTGCTGAACTGGTCAACTATGTCCAGTAGTTATTTTTCTGGGTCTTCAGAGTGTTGCAAGTATACGGTCATCTGCATACAGAGATAATTTTACCTACTCTTTGACAATCTGGATACTTCTTATTTCATTCTCTATTGCTATTGCTAAAACTTCCAATACAATACTGAATAGTGTATTGTTGTTTTACAATCCCACTGAGGGTGGGATTGTAAAACAAAGAAAGAATTTTTCTTTTACTTTTCCAAGAAGGTAGTGTACTAGGGGAAAGGGTTGGGAGGGGAGAAAAGTGCAACAATGAATGAATGGAAATCCAAACTCTCTGTAAATTTTCATTGAAATTAGTAATAAATTTAAAGAAATATTCAAAATCCCTAGCTCTAAGAAAGATACAAATCAGAACAACTATGAGATATCATCTCACCCCAATAATAATAGCCAAGTTCAACAGAGCAGAAAACAACAAATGCTGGTGAGGTTGTGGAGAAATTGGAACCTTTATACACTGTTGGTGGGAGTGTAAAATGGTATAACCACTATGAAAGGCAGTATGATGCTTTCTCAAAAAGCTAGAAATATAAAGTACCATTTGACCCAGCAATTCCACTACGAGGAATATACCCTAAAGAAACCAGAAGTGCCACCCAAACGGATATATGCACATCCATGTTTATTGATGGATGTTTATCCATGTTGACTGGTCGCAACAGCAAAGAGATGGAAGCAACCCAAGTGCCCATCAACAAATGAATGCATAAAGAATACATAGCACTGAAAAACAAGGAACTCATAAGATATTACACAATATATTATTATACATTATACAATTGTTGTTGTTATGTGCCGTCGAGTCGCTTGTGACTCATAGCAACCCTGTGTACAACAACCCTAAACTCCGCTCTGTCCTCTGCCAATCGCACTGTCTCTGACACTCCCATCCCCATTATCCCAGTAACTGAATCAATCCACCTCATAGAGGGCCTTCCTCTCCTGCACTATCCCTCCACCCTCCCAAGCAT
>NW_006401868.1:0-6972 GCF_000299155.1 Elephantulus edwardii
AGGCTCTTTACTCTGTCTGGTTACTACGTTTGTCTGGATCCATCTGACCTCTGGATTTGAGCTAGCAGCTGTCATATTTTGGATCGGTCAGCCTCCACAGCAACTAGCGTGACATCTGAACAACTGATCGTGGATTCTTCAAACTTTGAGCCACCAACATCGGGAAGGTTTCTAGCTGGACTTCTGATCCACAGACTTGGGCCTTGTGGGCCTCTACCAACCATGCTCAGCAGCTACACACGAAAGATGGGAGAGGAAGCCAAAGATGACAAAAAGCCAACAGCGAAGTTTAAACTTGAGCAAGAAACTGAACTCCGCTTTGAGGTGGAAGCATCTCAGTCAGTTCAGCTGGTGCTACTGGCCGGTATGGCAGAAATATTTGGCACAGAATTGACGCGCCACAAGAAATTCACCTTTGATGCAGGTGCCAAGGTGGCCGTTTTCACTTGGCATGGCTGTTCTGTGCAGCTGAGTGGCCGCACTGAAGTGGCTTATGTTTCCAAGGACACCCCAATGCTGCTTTACCTCAATACCCACACAGCCTTGGAGCAGATGCGGAGGCAAGCGGAGAAAGAGGAAGAACGAGGACCCCGGGTGATGGTCGTGGGCCCCACCGATGTGGGCAAGTCCACGGTGTGCCGCCTACTGCTCAACTATGCAGTGTGATTGGGCCGCCGTCCCACCTACGTGGAACTGGATGTGGGCGAAGGTTCCGTGTCCATCCCCGGGACCATGGGTGCCCTCTATATTGAACGTCCAGCAGATGTTGAAGAGGGCTTCTCTATCCAGGCTCCTCTGGTCTATCATTTCGGCTCCACTACTCCTGGCACCAACATCAAGCTTTATAATAAGCTTACATCTCGTCTGGCAGATGTGTTCAGCCAGAGGTGTGAGGTGAACCGGAGGGCTTCTGTGAGTGGCTGTGTCATTAACACCTGTGACTGGGTTAAGGGCTCTGGTTACCAGGCTCTGGTGCATGCAGCATCAGCTTTTGAGGTAGATGTTGTTGTGGTTCTGGATCAAGAACGGCTGTACAATGAATTGAAACGGGACTTGCCCCACTTTGTACGTACCGTACTCCTTCCTAAATCAGGGGGTGTAGTTGAGTGCTCCCAGGACTTCCGGCGAGAATGTAGGGACGGACGTATCCGTGAGTATTTTTATGGCTTCCGAGGCTGTTTCTACCCCCATGCCTTCAATGTCAAGTTTTCAGATGTGAAAATCTACAAAGTCGGGGCCCCCACCATTCCAGATTCCTGTTTGCCTCTGGGCATGTCTCAGGAGGACAATCAGCTCAAGCTAGTACCTGTTACTCCGGGACGAGACATGGTGCACCATCTGCTGAGCGTTAGCACCGCTGAGGGCACGGAGGGGAACCTGTCCGAGACGAGCGTTGCCGGCTTCATTGTGGTGACTAGTGTGGACCTGGAGCATCAGGTGTTTACGGTCCTCTCTCCAGCCCCCTGGCCACTACCTAAGAACTTACTTCTCATCATGGATATCTGGTTCATGGATCTTAAATAGAGATCTTTGGACCATCACCAAAGGCAGACAGGCTGAGATTGGAGACTGTTAGGGCCAGGCTGACTTCTACCCTTTATCAGATGGAAAGCATTATCTTCTACCTCGTAAAACTCAGAGTGGTAAAAAAAAAACAAAAACAAAAAACCAACCTCAGAGTGGTAACCTGACTAATCGTGAACCAAAAACAAAACCTTCGCCTGAGATGCCATTTTGAATACTCCAAGATCATGGAAAATTACATTTCCTTCACTGTGCTATTATTATGGGGACTAATTTTTATGAGAGATAATTTTTTAACTTTGCTCTATAGTTGGAATACAGTGTTTGCTATTAATCTAAGGTGAAAGTGCAAATCGGGATGACTCCAGTGAAGTTTGAACTTGGAGAAAAATATATTTTCATAAATATTTTTGTCATAATACAGTAATTACTATAATTTTAGATGTTTTCTACCCTCAGCAGAACAGTGTGTGATTGGAATGGTTTATTAATAATTTCTTGTAAGAAGGTCTAGAGCCCACCTGTGAGCATGCAAGTGAGTGTTAACATTCTTCTTTGCATTAAAATTTAGATGTTAAATTCCTACCAGGTTTACTGTGGGGAACTTAAAGCTGGTGATGAAACTTCAGATGAGCTTTCAGATCATTTTCAAGAGCTGGCTCATTTGCACTTAGTTCAGCTATTTTTGCTGTTGTTTGTTTGGAATCCCACTCTTTGTCAGAAAATCATTTCAGCCTTTTGGCGGTAAGAAGCTGAGAATACTCATTCCCTTTGAGTTCTTTGACGATATTGTTTGGTGTTCCTACTTTGGACTTGGGTTATTTAACAAGTGTCATTTGAGTACCCACTATTTGCCAGGCTGGGCCAGGCCCCGGAGAGCTGGGCCAGGCGTCACCAGTACCCTGAGGGCCAGGCCAGGCCGGCCCAGGCCCAGGAGGGCAAGTCCAGGCCACGACGGGCTAGGCCGGGCCAGGTCCAGGAAGGCAAGGCCAGGCTGAGCCGGGCCAGGCCTGTCCAGGCCCCGGAGGGCCGGAAGGCCGGACCATGCCGGACCAGGCCCCATGGGGCGGACCAGGCTGGGCCAAGCCCCGGAGGGCCGGGTGAGGCCCGGCCAAGCCCCAGAGGGCCGGGCCAGGCCGAGCCAGGCCCAGGAGGGCAAGGCCAGGCTGGGTAGGGCCAGGGCAGGCCAGGCCCAGGAGGGCAAAGCCAGGTTGGGCCAGGATAGGCCTGGCCAGGCCCAGGAGAGCAAGGCCAGGACGGGAAGGGCCAGGCCCCAGAGGGCCTGGCCAGGTGTGGCCAGTCCCCAGAGGGCCGGGCAAGGACGGCCCAGGCCCAGGAGGGCAAGGCCAGGTCGGGCCAGGATAGGCCTGGCCAGGCCCTGGAGGGCAAGTCTAGGCTGGGCAGGGCCAGGCCGGGCCACGCCCCAGGGGGCCGGACCAGGCAGGGCCAGGTCCCCGGAAGGCCAGGTCAGGTGGGGCCAGTCCCCAGAGCGCCGGGCCAGTCCAGGGAGGGCCGGGCCAGGCCGGGACAAGCCAAGGAGGGCAAGGCCAGGCCGGGCTGGGCCCTGGAGAGAAAGGCCACGCTGGGCAGGGCCATGCTGGTCCAGGCTGGAAGAGGCCCCGGAGGGCCGGGCCAGGTCGGGCAAGGCCAGGAGGAAAAGTCCATACCGGACCGGGCTAGGCCTGGCCAGGCCCCGGAGAGCAAAGCCAGGCAGGGCAGGGCCAGGCCGCGCCAGGCCTCGGAGGGCCGGGCCAAGTGGGACCAGGCCCCGGAGGGCCAGATCCGGGAGGCCGTGCCAGGACAGGACAGGCACTGGAGGACAGGGCCAGGCCGGGCCAGGGCCAGGAGGGCAAGGCCAGGCCAGGCTGGGCCAGGCCGGGCCAGGCCCATGAGGGCAAGGCCAGGCCGGGCAAGGCAAGGCCGGGGCAGGCCCCAGAGGGTCAGGCCAGGCTGGGCCGTGCCAATCGGGGCCAGGCACAGGAGGGCAAGGCCAGGCCGTGCCAGGCCCTGGAGGGCCGGGCTAGGCCGGTCCAGGCACCGGAAGACCAGGAAAGGTGGAGGCAGGCCCCGGGGGGCCGGGCCAGGCCAGGCCGGGCCAGGCCGGGAGGGCAAGGCGAGGCCGGAAAGGGCCAGGCCAGGCCAGGCCAGGCCAGTCAAGGCCGAGGAGGGCAAGGCCAGGACGGCCCAGGCCGGGCCATGAGGGGCGAGGCCACGGAGGGCCGGAGCAGGCCGGGATAGGCCCCGGACAGCAAGGCCAAGCCGGGCCAGGCCCAAGAGGGACCGGCCAGGCCAGGCTGGGCCAGGCCCCGGAGGGCAAGGCCAGGCCGGGCCAGGCCCCGGAGGGCCGGGCCAGGCCGTGCCAGGCCAGGCCCAGGAGGGCAAGGGCAGGCCGGGCCGAGCCAGGCCTCCCAGTCCCCAGAAGGCAAGGAAACGCTGGGCACGGCCAGCCCGGGCCAGGCCCACGAGGACTAGGCCAGGCCAGGCAGGGCCAGGCCGGGCCAGGGCCAGGAGAGCAAGGCCAGGCCAGTGGCCGGAGTCAGAAAGCCAAGAGAGTCATCTAAGCACATTTTTTAAAAAGTATTGATGCCTTTGAGTTTTGGTGCTAGAAAAGACTATACCATGGACTGTCAAGAGAACAAATAGGTCTGTCCTGCAGAGGGTGAAACCAGGCTGCTCCTTGAGACAAGGATTTTGAAGCTCCATCTCACATACTTGGGGCATGTGGCTGGGAAGGACCAATCCTTGTAGAAGGACATCGTACTTGGAAGGGAGGAGGGACAGCACAGGAGAAGAAGACCCTGCATGAGATGGATTGACACCATAACTAGGGTCGGCGTCAGTGAGATTGGCAGGTTAGGGCAGAGTTCTGAACTGTTGTTCATAGGGTTGCTATGAGTCCTAGTCCACTCAACTGGCAAGTAACAACAATAAATGAATGAAAATATAGTGTGATTTGTTATCTTTCACTCAAAAAAAAAATTTTTTTAAAAAAAGTGGTTGGAAGGCTTTGTTAAAATATCAGTCTCTACCCAGATGGTATAGACTATGAATTTGATCACATTTTGACATTTAACAATTAAGATCTGTATGTATCAAATAACTAGGAAAAGTTATGCTCAAAACTTAAGGGTGATAAAAGAACAATGAGAGTAAAAACTAAGTGGGTTTAAGACTTGAAAGACAGTTCAACAGAATGAAATCACAAAATATATAATCAACCTCATAATTAATAATGAAAATTAAAATAACATATGATTTTCACAAATCATAGAATTAGTGCCATGAAAAAAGTTTTAATTATTAATAACCAAAGCAATAAAGATCCTTTTATTAATATTGTGTGTACCGTCAAGTCTATGAGGAGGAATGTAGCATCAGGATTGGAGGAAGATTCATCAACAACCTGCATTATGCAGATAACACAACCCTTCTTGCTGAAACTGAGGAGGACCTGAAGCACTTGCTTCCGTCAAGGACTTCAATATGGATTGAAGCTCAACATCAAGAAAACAAAGATTCTCACCACTGGGCCAATTGGCAGCATCATGATAGATGGAGAAAGATTGAGATTGTTAGCAGTTTTAGTTTGCTTAGCTCCACAATCAACACTCTTGGTACCACCAGCCAGGAAATCAAGAGACTAACTGCATTAGTAAAGTCAGCTATAAGGGAACTGTCCAGAGTACCGAAGAGCAATGGCATCATGCTGGAGACTAAGATGCTACTGAACCAGGCCATAGTCTTCGCAGTTGCGTGCTATGCATCAGAGAGCTGGACAATGACCAGGGATGATAGAGAATTTATGTCCTTGAGCTGTGGTGCTGGAGAAGAGTGTTGAATATACCATGGACTGCTAGCTGCAAAAACAGCTTTGTCCTGAAGAGTGTAAAATGGGGCTGCTCCTTGGAGGTGAGGATTCTGAAGCTTCGTCTGACGTACTTTGGACATGTTACAAGGAGGGACCAGTCCTCGGAGAGGGACATCATGTTTGGGAGGGTGGAGGGACGGTGCAAGAGAGGAAGACCCTGGATGAGATGGACTGATTCAGTGATTGGGGTAGTGGGAGTAGGTGTGTCAGGGACAGTGAAGTTGGCACAGGATCGAGCAGGGTTTAGGGTTCATGTACATAGGGTTGCTATGAGTCACAAGTGACTCAAAAGCACATAACAACAGCAACAATCAGAATATTATGAAAAGTTATACTCAGATAAAAACTTAGAGGGAAATGACAAATTCCTTGAAACTCAGGCCTTACCTAGATTGACTTGGCCAGATGTAGAACACTTGAACAGACCAAGAACGCTTGAACTAGAAGAAATTGAGCAGCTCATAAAAAGACTCCCTGTCCTAGACCCGATGGCTTAACAACTGAATTCTACCAAACATTCAGAGAACATTTAACATAAATTCTACTTAAGTTATTTCCAAATAACTAGAAAACGAAGACACACTCCCAGAGACATTCTATGAAGCAAGCATAACCCTAAGACCAAAACAAGGCAAAAATATTACTGAAAAAGAAAACTACAAACCAATATCTCTCATGAACATAGACACAAAAATCCTTAACAAAACCCTAGCCAATAGACTCCAAAAGCACATAAAAAAATTCACCATGACCAAGTGGGATTCATAAGAGATGTTCAAGGATGATTCAACATAAGAAAACAATCAATGTAATTCATCACATTAACAAACAAATAACAAGAACCATATTGTTGGGGAATGTTGGGGAGGAAAGGAAGACCTCTAGCCAGGACAGATCACCTAAGCTGTGCATTAGTGCAAGCCTCCCAGCGGCCTTTAATACAGGATAGAAAACACTCTCTTGTCTTTGGCTGTACTGGCTTGAGAAAGCTTGCTACCTGGGAAGATGGCTGCCACATCTGATGAGCTGGGAGTAGTCTGCATGATGCTGAGATTCTATCCAATCCACATGTCCCATGTCTGCAAGCCCACCCTATCCTGGCTTTCTGTTTACTTGCTTATATATAAGTGCACTGCAGCCCCCAGTAAAATCGAGCTGGAGCGACTCTCTGGACGGCTCCTGGAGAGGTGTATCCCCGTCGTGCTTACCCCCATTAGGGTGTCACTGCTCTTACCGGCGAACGGACAACACCACCGTATGATCCTAGCAATTGATGCAGAAAAGGCCTTTGATAAAATCCCTTTTGTCAAAGGGCATATGATACCCTTTCCTGATTAAGACACTCAGGAAAAATTAGAACAGAAGGGAATTTCCTCAACATAGTCAAAAGTATATATGCAAAACCAAGAGCCATATCATTCTCAATGGAGAAAGACTAAAAGCACTTTCTTTGCAAACAGGGACCAGACAAGGATGTCTACTGTCACTACTTCTTTTCACTATTGTATTGGAGGTACTTGCTAGGACAATATGACAAGAAAAGGAAATATAAGGCATCCTGATTGCCAAAGAGATGGTTC
>NW_006401869.1:0-1018 GCF_000299155.1 Elephantulus edwardii
TTATTCAAATACAGTGCCACCCAAAGGTAATAAAGGAGGTCAGAATTGCTTCCACTGTGGAAATCTGGGCAACTTCAGTAGACAGTGTCACAGACGAGAACCACAGATAGGCCAGAGAGTAGAGAGGAAGCTCCCACTCACTTGTTTAAAGTGTGGCTCTGAAGGACACTTGGCCAACGGTGGCCCACATCAGGTCCTTGTGGCTGACAGGACTGACAGGCCCCAGCTCCCAGCTGGAAACAAAGGAGGACACTTCAACGATTTAGATCCTCACAGAGGAGCTGTGGGTAAACATTAACATTGCTGGTGGGTATATTCGTTCTCTCCTGGACACAAGAGCCTACTATCTAGTCCTAAAGGCCTTCTGAGGTCCTAACTCTTCTCACTATTTCTTAGTTGTTGGAATTGATGGGAAAACTCATAAGCAGTTTCGTACTTCACCTCTGCCTTGTATGCGGACTTCCGAGTTGTGAAAAAACCCAGTGGTAGATGGAATTTGCTCCAGGACTTAAAAACAATAAAAGACATAGTTGATCCTCTACATCTTCTGATTCCTGACCTTTATAGTATAATAGACAAATTGCTAGTCAATAGGCCTTTTATTGTAAGAACTACCTTCCCTCTGAACTTGGTTGGTGCCACTATTAGAGCATCTACCTGGAATATTATTGCTTTTCAATTTTTGACCCATGTGCTTTTAACTAGTTAGTTAAATTTGTGTCTTCTAGGCCGCAACACTTCCATGTTACATTTTCAAGGATATGAACATGCACGGCTAAGAACGATTGATAACAGTGCATCTAAATTTCAAAATCAATCTCCATAATAGTTTATGTGCTTCCTATTGCCAAAGTGGCCCTTTAGAGTAGTAAGAGAAGATCTTCACCCTGAAACCTACAGTGTCCCTTTTCAGCAGGAAGTAGCTAAGACAATATTCTGTCCCCTTTTCCTTATGAATCAGGGTGAAGTCTCTCTCAAGGAGGAGTGATTGGGAATGGCAAAGGACACACTGACAAAG
>NW_006401869.1:1118-2437 GCF_000299155.1 Elephantulus edwardii
ATTTTTCCCTGCCCACTCCTCCCCTCTAGTTTACTCTTCAATTGGAAAAGTAAAAAAAAAATTCTTTCATTGTTATATAATTCCTCCCCACCGAGTCCACTCTGCTATGAAGCCTTCGCTCAGTACTCCCAACATGACAATAATACCTAATCACCCATCTCTTTTAAACAGTTTTCTCCCTCATCTGTTTCAATGCAGTATATCTAATTTATCCCATCTTTCTCAGTTTCCTCCTAACCTCAATGTCAGTCCTATTTTACAACAGTGGCACTATACAGTATTTGTTGTTTTGTGGCTGAGATATTTCACTCAGCATAATGTCCTCCAGGGTCATCCATTTTGAATAATATTTTATGTGTTCCTTGTTTTTCAATGCAGCATAGTACTTCATTGTGTGAATATACCACAGCTTCTCTATCCATTCGTTTGTTGATGGGCACTTAGGTTGTTTCCAACTCTTTGCTGTTGTGAACAGAGCTGCACTAAACATGAGTGTGCATATCTGCTTGGGTGGTGGTTATGGTTTCTTTGTGGTAAATTCCCACTAGTGGAATTGCTGGGTCAAATGGTATTTCTGTTTGCAACTTTTTGAGAAAGCACCATACTGCCTTCCATTGTGGTTGCATCATTTACACTCCATTTGAAATTTCTATGTTCAGCTTTTTGAGAAAACACCAAACTTTTTTCCAGAGTGGTTGTACTGTTTTACAAGCCCACTGACAGTCTATGAGAGATACTGTTTCTCCACATCCTCTCCAACATTTATTGTTTGCTGTGCTGTTAAGCTTTGCTACAGATACAAGTGTAAGATGGTGTCTCATTGCATTTTTTATATGCATCATTCTGATTGCCAGTGATATTGAGCATTTCTTCATTAGCCTGTTGGCTATCCAAATGTTTTATTGTGTGAAAAGTCCTTGCATGTCTTTTGGCCATTTTGTAATTGGGTTATCAATATTTTTCTTGTGAAGGCCCTGTTACTGTTGTTTTTATGTGCTGTCAAGTCACCTGCAACTCATAACGATCCTATGTATAACAGCCCTAAACCCTGCTCTATCATGTGCCAATCTTTTTGTCTCTCATACACCTGTCCCCATTTCCGCAATGAGTCAATCCATCTCATTGGTGGTCTTCCTGTCTTGCACTGTGCCTCCACACTCCCAAACATGATCTCCCTCTCCAAGGACTGGTCTCGTCTTGCAACATGTCCAAAGTATGTTAGATGAAGCTTAAAAGCCTTGCCTCCAAGGAGCAGCCTGGTCTCACACTCTCTAGGATGAACATTTTTGTTCTTTTAGTAGTCCGTGGTATATTCAATA
>NW_006401869.1:4888-5971 GCF_000299155.1 Elephantulus edwardii
CTTGTTTCGTAGTGTGACTCTGGGAGTTTTCCTATATTTTTCTAACTTTTTAAATAATTTAAATAAAATTGGTAATAGATCTTCTCTGAATGTTTGGTAGAATTCAGCTGTGAGACTATTTGGTCTAAGACATTTTTTCCGGGGAAATCTTTTTGATTACCTCTTCAATTTCTGTTCAAGTGTTGTAAATCTACCCGTGTCAATCTAGGTAGGTCATGAGTTTTAAGGAATTTCTATTTCTTCTAAGTTTTCCAGTTTATCAGAGTATAGATTTTCATAATATTCCAATATTATTGATGTCATTTCATCCAGTTCTGCTATGATGTCACCCCTATCATTTTTTAATTGAGTTACTTGTGACTTCTCTCTCTCTCTTTTTAGCCCTCTTTCTTAAGTTTGCCAATTTTAATGACTCTTTTGAAAAATCAGCTCCTGGTAATATTGATAGTTTCAGTTGTTTTTCTGTTTTCTATCTCATTAATTAAAACTTTTGTCCTTATAATAATTTTTTCTTCTAGAGGTTTTGGCATTAGTAAGTTGTTCTTTTTCTATTTGATTCAGATGTTGAGTTAGATCATTAATTTTGTTTTGTCCTTCATATATAAATATAAATACACACACACACACACACACACACACACACACACACACACCCCAGTTGGTATAAATTGTCCCCTGAGGACTGCCTTACCTGCATCCCAGAGGTTTTGGTAGGTTGCATTTTTATTTGTTTCACGGAACATTTTATTTAATGCTTCATTTCTTATTTAACCCAATCATATTCTAGCAAAGTGTTATTTCTCGTACCCTGGGTGGTTTTGTTAGCTTAACTCTCTTGTTTTTAATATCTAGGTTCATGGCATTGTGTCCTGAGAAGATATTTAGACTTATTTAAATGATTTTTTAATGTACTGAGGTTTGCTTTATGTATTAATATATAATCAATTCTAAAGAATGTGTACTTGAGAAGATAGAGAATTGCGTTTTATTGGGTACAGTATCCTGAATACATCCACAAGATCAAGTTGGCTGATTGTATAGTTTATATCATCTTCATCTCTGTTAATTTTTTTAGTTACCTAT
>NW_006401869.1:7386-8411 GCF_000299155.1 Elephantulus edwardii
GGCACATAACAACAACAACAACAACATTTTGGTACTATTTCTTTCTTAAATTCTGTTAATTATTGTTTAATTTATTTTGCAAGTAAATTATCAAAAAATATCATTAATATATGTAAACAAAATCCTGCTGAACTGTAACAGTACATCAACAGAGAACTGCCATACATATAGGCTGGATTTAGAAAAGTTTATAGCACTAAAGACACTATGGTTATTGTTAGATGATCTTGGGTTAAAGCAGAAAGTACCAGAGGAATTCCTATCTGTGCTTCATTGATTATGCAGAGGCATTGGACTGTGTGGAACACAACAGATAGTGGCTAACCTTGAGCAAATTGGAAATTTCAAAACAACTGATTGTGACTATATGAAACTTGAGCTTGTTGTATATAGATTTCTATATTCTTCATAATAGTTGAGAAGTTTTCTTCTAGTACCTCTATCACAATATTCTTAGTGATTTATCTGTGCTTCTCATGTTTTGGAATTCCAGTTATCTGTATGTTGTTCCTGTTGATGTCCTCTGACATGACTCTAATCTATTGTTTATTTTCTTTATGTCTCCTTTCTGATTTTTCTTCAAGTTCATTTCCATTGAATCTTGCTTTCCAATTCACTTACCCCCTGTCCCTCAAGCATTTCATTCTTAATATTCTATATTTCATTCCCATGCATTTCTGTTACACCCAATAGTTTGTTGGCTGTACATTCTCTGCTTTGTGATGACATTCTTTTTTAAAAAATCTTGATTTTTTGGTTTTTTTATTAAATTTTATTAATTTTAATGAACATTTACAGAGATTTGGGGTTTTCATTAATTCATTGTTGTACTATTTTCTCTACCCTGCTCCCCAGTTCATTCTTCTTTATTTTCCCTCAATGAAAGTCTGTTTTAATTGTCCAATTGCCACAGTGCTTGTCAAAACCAGTTCTGATTAATCTTCTTTGTCAGTGTGTCCTTTGCCATTCCCAATCACTCCTCCTTGAGAGAGACTTCACCCTGATTCATAAGGAAAAGGGGACAG
>NW_006401870.1:0-533 GCF_000299155.1 Elephantulus edwardii
AACAACAACAACAACAACAAATCTGATTGAGGTGTCCAACTGTGTTGGGCTGCTTACTAATTTGATAATAGTAGTGTCTGACCTCTTGTCTTCTGATGGATGTGATAGAAGATGGAAGTTTGGGTGTAGTTCCCTGTTTGCTGTCTATATAGAGCAGTTGAAGATACACTACACTGGTGTTTCAGCACTAGAAATTCTTAAGTAAGTGGTGCATTAATGACTTCTTTTTTGTTTTTTATATTCTTCCTTTCTTTCTGGAAATTTTATTATTTACTTATTAGACTTACTAATTGGTGCTATAATTTCCTTTTTTTCCTTTCCTCCATCTCTGTATGCTTTCCTTTTTGGGAGCTCTTCTCCATTTCTATGGAATGAGAGTCTAAAGTCAGAGACATTTTGCTTGTGTGTAAATAAACTCAAGTTCACTGCCATTAATTAAATTCTGACTCATAGCAATTTTCCATCAGGTTTCTGAGTTTGTAAATAATAATGGGAGGAGATTTCTTCTTTCTCCCTCAGAGCTGCAGGTGAAT
>NW_006401870.1:2933-4371 GCF_000299155.1 Elephantulus edwardii
TGGAAGCAAAGATTTTTAAACTCTGTCTCACATATCAAGAAGGCAAAGATTCTCACCACTGGGCCAATTGGCCACATCAGGATGGATGGTGAAAAGATTGAGATTGTCCACAGCTTTAATTTGCTTGGCTCCACAGTAAACATTCTTGACACCAGCAACCAGGAAATTAAAAGACCTGTTGTGATAGGAAAGTCTGCTGTTAGGTACTAAAGAGCAGTGGTGTCACTCTGGAGACTAAGAAGTTCCTGATCCAGGCCAGGATCTTTGCAATCACTTGCTATGCATCAGAGAACTGGACAATGACTAAGGATAGAAGGAGAATTGATGCCTTTGAGCTGTGGTGCTGGAGAAGAGTACTGAATATACCATGAACTACTAAGAGAATAAACAGTTTCATCCTGGAGAGGGTTAAACCAGGCTGCTCCATGAAAGCAAGGATTTTGAGGCTTTGTCTGACATACTTTGGATATGTTGCAAGGAGGGACCGGTCCTTGGAGAAGGACGTCATGCTTGGAATGGTGGAGGGACTGTGCAGGAGGGGAAGACTCTCTACGAGGTGGATTGATTTAGTGACTGGGGTAATCGGGGCGGGTGTATCGGAGACAGTGATATTGGCAAAGGACAGAGCAGAGGTTAGGGCTGTTCTACACAGGGTCACCATGAGTTGCAAGGAACTCGACGGCACATAACAACAAGAATAACAGCTTCCATACTTTGGACATGCTGTCAGGAGGGTCCAGTCCTTGGAGAAGGACTTCATGCTTGGTAGGGTAGAGAGTCAGCTCAAGAAAGGAAAAACCTGATGAGATGGATTGACACAGTAACTATGGCAGTAGGACGAGGTATGTCAGAGATGGTGAGGCTGGCTCAGGATAGGGCAGGGTTCAGAGCCATTGTTTATAGGGTTGGTATGAACTGTAAATGACTCAACAGCACATGACAACAAAAAATGTATAGTAATGGTTAAATGAAATTGTAATTACAATGTTTTGTTTTGTTTTTAACAAAATGTACCTGGATGATTGAATTAAAAAACCAATATGATTTGTAAATTTTCCCTCATATTAAAAAAATCACTAAAGAAAGGAAAAACGCTGAGAAGCATATGTGGATTAATGGAAATTAGAATAGAATTACAAAAAGGAAGGGAAGAACTATGAATTCATTATGAGTTTAGAAATTACTCTTCTAGAAATAAATGTGTATGAATGGTTGAATGAAAAATTAATTTGCTTTGTAGCTCTCACTCAAACTACAGTTAAAAAATAAAAAGTGGGAGGGGGAAGTAATTGATGTTAATTAAGGAATGGTCCAGGCTGGGGAAAGGTTATTATCACAGAATGAAAATGGCTGCTTCATTGAACCACCAAAGAGGGTGCATTCTTATATTAAAGAGACAATGGTAATGAAGGAAGACATTCAAGCTGCACTGAAGACA
>NW_006401870.1:4596-7304 GCF_000299155.1 Elephantulus edwardii
GAACTGCCAGAAGTTCAAGCTGGGTTTAGAAGAGGCTCTAGTAGCAGGGATATCATTGCTGATGTCAGATGAGTTCTGGTTGAAAGCTGAGAACACCAGAAGAATGTCTATCTGTGTTTTACTGACTATGCAAAGGCATTTGACTATGTGAATCATAACAAATTATGGCTAATATTGAGAAGAATGGGAATCCCAGAACACCTAGTTGTGTTCATGCAAAACCTATACCTAAAACAAGAAACTGTTGTCTGAACAGAGCAAGGAAACACTGCATGGTTTGAAATCAGAAAAGGTATATGTCGAGGATGTATCTCACAGTGACTGCAGCAATAAGCTCGAGTGTGTCAGAGATGGTGAGGCTGGCAGAGCATAGTACAGATCACTATGAGATGTACTCAACTCAACAGCAGCTAACAACAACAACATTCAATCTGTATGCTGAGCAAATCATTCAAGAAGCTGGACTTTATAAAGGAAATGTGGCATTAGGATCAGAAGATGATTCATCAATAACCTGGATTACGCAGATGAACAATCTTGCTTTCTAAAAGTGAGGAGAACTTGAAACACTCGCTTCACAAGATCAAAGATTACAATTTTCAATATGGATTGCATCTGAACATCAAGAAAAAAAATCCTCACCACTGTACTAATAAGTAACATCATGTTAGATGGAGAAAAGATTGAAATTATCAATGATTTCAACTTATTTGGATCCACAATCAGCACCAGCAGTCAGGAAATCAGGAGACATATTGCACTTGGAAAGTTCTCTGTCACAGATGTCTCCTGTTTACTGAAGAGTAATGATGTCAGTTTGAAGACTAAGGTGTGCTTGATTCGGGCCATGATAATTTTCATCACTTTCTATACATCTGAGAGATGGACACTGAATAATAATGACAGGGGAAGAATTGATGCCTTTGGGCTGTAGTGCTAGAGAATAGTACTGAATATCTTATGGACCGTCAAAAGAACAGACAGGTCTTGGAGAAAGCACAGCCAGAGTGCTTCTTGGAGGCAAAGATGAAGAAGCTTCATCTCACATACTTTGGGCATGTTGCTGAGGGAGGCTATTCCTTGGAGAGGGACATCATGCTTGGAAAAGTGGAGGGTCAGTGAAAGAAAGAAAGACCCTCAGTGAGAAGGATTGACATGTGACTGCAACAATGGACTCAAATATATCAGAGATTATGAGGATGACACAGCATAGGACAAGATTCAGAGCTGTTGTTCATAGGATCGCTAAGAGTTGTACTAGAGTCAATAACACCTAACAACAACCTATATTGCTGGAGTTAGTACTAAAATGCATGTTATTAATTCATAACTGGATGAAAGACCATTGTTGTTGTTGTTGATTGCTGTCGAGTCAAGCACGACTCATAGCGACCCTATGAACAAAAAGGCTTGAAGCCTTTATATAACTATCATCGTTTATCAAAGTTCATAGAGTTACCAGAGGCATGTTGTTTAGAAAGCAGATGCCATTCCTGCTTCCAAACGTGTCTTAAACTTGGAGCTCCACCAAACACTGTCCACCATGGTTAACCATTATGGCATTTGACACCCCAGTGGCACAAGGTTCAGCATCACAGTAACCCCAGGTTACCTCAGTACAGCATATTGACAGAAGAGAGCTGTACTGCTTAGAAGACTGTTCCTCCAAAATATAATAACAACTGACTTTTAAATACAAAGGCCCTCCCCTAAGTTTTGTTGACTCTAAACAAGAGGCTTAAATTAAAAACAACCAATATAGTATATTACTGTTGTTATGTACTGTTGAGTTGCCTGTGATGTGTAGTGACCCTATTTACAATAGATCTGAACTGTCCTGAGCCAGTCTCATTAATTATGACATACCAACCCCCATTGCCCCAGTCACTATATCAATCCTTCTCATCCAGAGTCTTCCTTTCCTGTGCTGTCCCTCCTCCCTTCCAAGCATTATGTCCTTCTCCAAGGACTGGTCTTTCCTGTCACCTGCCCAAAGAATGTAAGAAAGTAATTTGGTAGCAATAGGTGAGTAGAACATGACTGGCCATTTCATTTGTTATGGGGAGGTCACAGGACAGAACCAGTTCTTCTAGTATCCTGTAAGTAAAATTGTTTCCTAAATTATGCCTGTTTCTAGGATTATATTATAAAGATTGAAATTTATGGAGAAAGGAAACATCCCTGACATACTCTCTTCTAGATTTTAAACCATGCAGTGTTTCTTTGCTGTTAAGTTTTTCATGAGCACAATCAAGTGTTCTTGGATTCTTCTCAATGTTAGACATAATTTATTATGATCCACACAGTTAAATGCCTTTTCCTAGTGAATGAAACACAAATAGACACCCTTCTTCTGGTACTCTCTGCTTTCGGTCAGAATCCCTTGTATTTCCGGTAGTCCTCTGTTGAAGTACTGTACTAGTCATTTTTGGATAATCTTTCACAAGATTTTGCTTGCATGTGATATTAATGATATTTTCCCATAATTTGCACATTCTGTTGGGCTGTTTTTTTTAGGGGGGAATAGGAATAAATATGGAACTTATCTGGTTAGATGGCCAGGTAGCTGTCCTCCAGATTTCTTGGCATACCTGATGAGCACATCAAGGGCTGCATCTAAAGCCAAAGAAGAGGAAATAGAAGAAATGTAACAACTTTTGCAGTCTGAAATGGATTGGACATGCAACTGAGATTAATTGGTGACTGAA
>NW_006401871.1:0-7064 GCF_000299155.1 Elephantulus edwardii
GATTGGCACAGGACAGAGTGGAGTTTAGGGCTGTTGTACATAGGGTCGCTATGAGTCGCAGGCGACTCGATGGCACATAACAACAACAACAAGGTTCCTAACTTGAATTACACATGCAAACTATCTTTTGCCATGGGAGGTAACATCCTACATTCCAGAGATTAAAATCTGGCCATGTTAACAAAGGATGATGCATTAGTGTACCATATTAATAAATTCCATAATTTCTTAATTTGTAATCTTTTGAAAATCTATAATCAGCATAATTAATGATGAACGGCAGTTCTTTCTTCAATGTTAGAATATCTTATGAAGTATAATTCTTGCCATCTACATTTATTAGGCCTTTTCCTAAATTCAGTCTTCTCATAATATTATATTGATAATTTCCAGCATAATTTTCACAAAGTCACTATGAAGTTATATTACAATATCCTTTTCTTAAATGACCTAACAGAGATATGTAGAAGTTAACTTTTCAAGATTCTACACATTTCAAATAAATAAATAGAATAAATGCTAGATTTTTTAATTTTATTATGTAAAAGATAGATAGGCATGCAGTTATAATAAGTCAATAGAGTTCAATTTTTGAAGAGATAAAACCATGGTACAAGGACAATTTCAATTGGGTTTTTGTTACAAAATTTATGTAAATTTATTTCAGGTTTTCTCTACTAGCAATTTAATACATGTTCATCTGCTACTTGTTTGCCTATATCTCTAACTAGAAAGATTTCATTTTACTTAAATCCATAATCAACACTCATAGCAATAGCAATCAGTGGATCAAAACATGTATTACAATGAGGAAATTTCTCTGAAGGATTTCTTTAAAGTGATTATAAATAAGAAAGTCAGTTTAAACATTAAGGTTTATCTGACCCAAGTTATATTTTCAGTTACTTTGCATGAATCTGAAAGTTGAACAATGAATAAGAATGACAGAAGTAGGCTCAATGCTAGTATTATTGAATATACCAAGGACTGCCAAAAGAACAAATAAATGTTTCTTTTGAGAATTGAACTTTTGAGTTTTCTTTTTGAGTTTGAGTATGTTTGTCTTCTTGATATTGAGCTTCAATCCATAATAAACAAAAAATCAGGCAAGACGTTACACTGACAACCCAATGACAAGTGACTCCAACACTGGCTGCTTCACTGTAAGGATGAGCTATCTTCACCTGTACTACAGTCTTTGCAAATATGCTGGCAGGTGGCTTATATGCCAATTTCAACTCAACAAGATGGCAATAAACAACAACAAACTGACTTTAGAGTGAGAACTGTAGCATCCCCTTACCTCAAAATCTATTTCCTATACAGCCCTAATAACCAAAATAGCATGGTACTGGTACAAGGCCAGACACAGAGACCAATAGAACAGAATTGAGAATGCAGAAATTAACCCATTTACCTGTAGCCAACTGGTATTCAACAAGGAAACAAAACCAATCAAAAAGGGAAATGACAATTTCTACAATAAGCGGTGCTGGATTGGTATTAGACAGTTACAAAAGAAATGGAATGCATAAATATTGACATACTAGGCATTGGAGAGATGAGATGGACCGGCATGGGGCTTTTTGAGTTAGACAATCATATATTACTCCAGAGATGAAAAGGTGAGGAAAAATGGAGTTGCTTTCATAGTTAAAATAGTCATTTCAAGATCCATCTTGAAGTACAACATTGTGAATGACAGGATAATATCCATACACATACAAGTAAGTCCAGTGAATACAACTATCATTCAGACATATGCACCAACAACCAGAGCCAAAAAAGAAGAAATAGATGATTTCTACCAACTTTTAAAGTCAGAGATAGATCAAACTTGCAATCAAGATGCATTGATAACAATAGGTGACTGGAATGTAAAAGTTGGGAAGAGAGAAGAATCAGTAGTTGGAACACATGGACTTGGTGAGAGAAATGAAGCTGGAGACAGAATGATTGAATTATGTACAATCAATGACCTATTCATTGAAATACGTTTTATAAGAAACATAAACACAGGTTATACACAAGGATTTCTCCTGATGGTATGCATAGGAATCAGATTGATTACATCTGTGGAAAAAAAAGTAGGAGAAGCTCAATATCAGCTGTGAAAACAAGGTCGGGAACTGATTGTGGAACAGACCAAAAGCTACTCATATGCAAGTTCAAGCTGAAGCTAAGGAAAATTAAAGCAAATCCATGGGGACCAAAATATGACTTATGACTTTGAGTCTATCCCACTTGAATTTCAGAACCATCTCAGGAACAGGTTTGAGGCCTTGAACACAATGAGACAAGACTTGATGAGTTGTGGGAGGATGTCAAATGTATCATCCAGAAAGAGTGCAGACGATCATTACAAAGACAGAAGAGGAAGAAAAGACCAAAATGGATGTCAGAAGAAACTCTGAATACAGCACTGGAGCGCAGAGAAGCCAAATCACAAAGAAGAATTCGAGATACTAAAGAGCTGAACAGAAGATTCCGAAGGGCAGCACGGGATGACAAAAGAAAATATTACAATGAAATGTGTCAGAAAATCAAAAGGGCCCAACTCGCTCAGCATTTCTTAAGCCCAAGGAGCTGAAGAACAAATTTAAACCTAGAGTTGCTATAATCAAGGAGTCTTTAGGCAGAATACTAATTGATCCAGTAAGTATTAAAAGAAGACAGAAAGAATATAGTGAGTCATTGTATCAAACGGAACTGACAGGCACAGAAGAATTTAATGAAATCACATATAAGCAAGAGACTATGTATGGTGATGAAGGAAGAAGTTCGAGCTGCTCTGAAGGAAATGGCAAAATATAAGGCCCGAGGAATACATGGTAATACATGGTGTACCAATTGACATATTTCAGCTAATGGATACTGCCCTGGACGTGCTCACCATGTTGTGCCAAGAAATTTGGAGAACATTCACATGGCCAACTGACTGGAAGAGATCTAAATTTGTTCCCATTCCAAAGAAGGGTGACCCAACAGAGTTTGGAAACTGTAGAACGATATCATTGATTTCACACACAGGCAAGATTCTACGGAAGATGATCCAAAAACGACTGGAACATCACATCAGCAGAAAACTGCCAGAAGTCCAGGCTGGGTTTAGAAGGGGTCGTGGTACTAGGGATATTGTCGCTGATGTTAGATGGACCTTAGCTGAAAGCAGGAAATACCAGAAAAATGTCTATCTGTGTTTCATTGATTATGCAAAGGCATTTGACTGTGTGGATCATAACAAACTGTGGCTGACTCTGAGAACAATGGGAATCCCAGAACACTTGATCATTCTAATGTGAAACCTATACTTGGACCAAGAGGCAGTCATCAGAACAGAGCAAGGAAACACTGGGAAATTGGGAAGGAATGTGTCCTATCTCCATACCTTTTCAACCTGTATGCAGAACAGATTATCCAGGAGGCTGGGCTCTATGAGGAGAAGTGTGGTGTCAGGATTGGTGGAAGATCTATCAACAATCTGCATTATGCAGATGACACAACCCTGCTTGCTGAAACTGAGGAGGACCTGAAATGCTTGCTGCAGAGCGTCAAGGATGGCAGCCTTCAGTATGGACTGGAGCTCAATGTTAAGAAGACAGATTCTCACCACTGGACCAATTGGCAGCATCAGGATGGATGATAGAGATTGAAACTGTTAACAACTTTAGTCTGCTTGGCTCCATGGTCAACACTCTTGGCACCAGTAGCCAGGAAACAAAAAAAAAATCTATTGTGATGCGCAAGTCTGCTGTTAGGGACCTCTCCAGGGTACTGAAGAGCAATGGTGTCACTCTGGAGAGTAACACTCGAGAGGTGTCTGATACAGGCTATGGTGTTTGCAATCACTTGTTATTCATCAGAGAGGTAGACAATGACTAAGGAGGATAGAAGGCGAATTGATGCCTTTGAGTTGTGGTGCTGGAGAAGAGTACTGAATGGACCCTGGACTGCCAAGATTACAAACAGACTCATCCTGGAGAGGCTTAAACCGGGTTGCTTCTTGGAGGAGAAGATTCTGATGTTTTGTCTGACATACTTTAGGCATGTTGTAAAGAGGGACAGGTCCTTGGAGAGGGACATCATGCTTGGGAGGGTGGAAGGACAGCACAGAAGGGGAAGACCCTTTATGAGGTGGATTGATTCAGTGACTGGGGTAATCAGAGGCAGTGCAATTGGCTTAGGATAGAGCAGGTTTTAGGGCTGTTGTACATAGGGTCGCTATGAGTTGCAAGTGACTGGACGGCACATCATGTACCTAACCTAAGCTAACCTGTTACCTGCAGAAAGATGAAGCAGGATCCACACCATACACAAAAATCAACTCAAGGTGGTTCAAAGACCTAGGAGTAAATCTTGAGGTCACATAGATCGTAACAGACAAAATCAGATGAAACTTAGGCCTTGTTGTTGATAATGTTTACCTTTGAGTCTGAACCGATCCATAACTGACCCTCTGATTGATTTTCAGAGGCAGTCAATGACACAGGAGGGATTTTCAGTGGCATTTAATCACATGAGAGAACATTGCCCATCCTTCCCCTTGGAGCAGCTGGTAGATTAAAATCACATGTCTTCTTGATTTCTGTGCAGTTTCTTGCCACTAGGACACCAGTGCTCCCTTTAGGAGGCCTAGCCTATGATATAAACAGGCTGCCAAATACAGTCAGAAATACACAACCAGGAGAGAATAGCATCAATGAATGAAACCTTCCAAAGGTTAAAACCTTGTGCATCAGAACATTTCCCCAATATGTTGAAAAGAAAACCTAATGACTGGGAATAAAAACATTAAGCAAGGACATCTCAGACATGGGTCTCATAATAATTTACAGAATACTATACAGCTTCCACAAGAAAACGTCAATTACAAGACAGAAAGAGACTTTTATATATAGGAAGATATTCAGATGACTAAAAGGCACATAAAGAAATCCTGAAAAATTACTAAAAATAAGAGAAATGCAAATCAGAACCACCAGTAACAGTGACAAAGTTGAAGAGGACATCAAGCAATAAATCTTGAAGAGAATTTAGAGAGATTGAAATGTTCATACCTTGTTCTTGGAATTGTAAAAAGATACAACCACTCATAAGCCAGAACATCAAAATTTCTTATTACAAAGATAATCTCCTGCTAGGAGTACTTCACAAAGAAAATAGAGCTTAGATGCAGAGATTTTACACTAAGGCTCATAGTAGAGTTATTCACAGTAACAAGTACATGAAAACAACTCAAATATCCATCAATGAATGAACAGATTGAGAGATTGCTCTACAGTCATACAATGGAATGCTATGCATCACTCAGGAATAACTATTTTTAAAAATAGTATATCACATAAGAGAGGCAAGATAGCACTATGCTTATGAACTCAATCTCATAAGGACAAAGGCTGCATAAGGCAATTATTGTAAAAATCGAAGGTTAACTAGTAAGATGTGTATAAATGTGCAAAGAGGGAAGAAAAGAAGGGATCGACTTCCTGTGATAGATTAGGAGTAGGGAAAGGAATGAGATCACAAATTTGGTGGGTGGAGGGAGGGGATGAAGAAATGAGGAAAAAAACGGTGGGATCTGAAAAAAAAAAAAGGGTAATAGTGGCCATAGGTCAATGTTAACTAATTTTATGAGATACAATATATGGAAACGATCATATAAAACACAATGTAAATGGAAGAATATGTGAAATACAATTTTTTAATTAAATTTTATTAGTTTTAATGAACATTTACAGAGATTTTGGGTTGAAGAAAAGTAAAACCTGTTACAAGCTGTTGTTGTTGTTAAGTGCCATCTAGTTACCTGTGATTCATAGCAACCCCATATACAATAGCTTTGAACTCTGCTCTATCCTGATCTAGTCTCACTGTCTCCTACACTTTACCCCTTACATAAGTAACTATGCCAATCCATTTCATCCAAAGTCTTCCTCTTCTGTGCTATCCTTCCACTCTTCCAAGTATGATGTCCTTCTCCAGGGACTAATCCCTCCTGTTCACATGCCCGAAGTATATGTGATGGGGCTTCAAAATCCTTGCCTCCAAGGAGCAACCTGATTTCACTCTCTTCAGGATAAACTTGTTAATTCACTTGGCAGTCCATGGTATGGTCAATACTCTCCTTTAGCACCACAACTCAAAAGCACCAATTCACGGTCCAGCTCTCTGATGCATAGCAAGCAATTTTGAAGATGATGACCTGAATCAGGCACATTTTAGTCTCCAGAGTGACATTGTTGCTCTTTAGCACTTTGGAGAAATCCTCTGGCAGCAACTTTTCTCAGAGGAGTTAGTTGTGGGGTTTTCTTCTTTGTTTGGATTTAATTTTTGACTGTTAGTGCAGAGTGCTGACTGTGGAACTGAGGAAGCTGAAATTGTTAACAATCTAACTCTTTTTCTCCATCTATCATGAAGCTGCTAATTAGTGAGCATCTTTGTCTCCTTGATATTGACCTTTAAACTATATTGAAGGCTGCAATCCTTGACCTTCAGTAGCAAATGCTTCAGGACCTCCTCAGTTTCAGCAAGCAAGGTTGTGTCATCTGTGTAAAAATAATATTGTGCATTAAAAAAAGACATGAATGTCAAATTGATATATAGATTATAAAAATTCATGAGTAAAACAGAACAACACAATATGTACAATATTAAAGGGAGAAATAAACACTTCTTTAATAAGAAAACATTTTAAGCCCTATTCTGGAAGTACAGTGCTGTCAGTGATGATATCATATCCACAGGGCTTCAAGAAGACCAGCTTATATGATTATACATGTTTATACATCAGCCACAAATGGCAAAGATGAGGAAATTGTATATTTTCTACCAACTTTTATATTAAAATATTATTTAAATATGCACTCAAACCAATTGGTGACTAGAAGGGAAAAAGGAACACATGAAAAATTAGTAGTTGAAAAATATGACCATAATGATAGAAACTACATGGATATACACGATATAATTTTGGAAGACATATTACTGCAAGAATTTTTTTTTCCTATAATTATATTTTATTAATTTTCATAAACATTTACAGAGATTTTGGGCTTCCACTCATT
>NW_006401872.1:0-5941 GCF_000299155.1 Elephantulus edwardii
TGATAGGGAATGGCAAAGGACACACTAACAAAGGAGATTAATCAGAACTGGCTTTGACAAGCACTGTGGCAATTGGACAATTAAAACAGACATTCGGAGGGCGGGGGAAGAAGAACAAACTGGGGAGGAGGGTAGAGAGAATGGTGCAGTAATGAAAGAATGAAAACCCAAAATCCCTGTAAATGTTCATTAAAACTAATTAAATTTAATAATTTAAAAAAAACCCAAAAAATAATGAATAGGGATGACCGAAGAATTGACACCTTTGAGCTGTGGTGTTGAAGAAGAACAAAGAACATCCCATGGATAGCCCAGAGAACCAACAGCTATGTCTTAGAGAGGGTGTAGCCAGAGTGCTCCTTGGAGGCAAGAATGATGAGGCTTCATCTCACATACTTGAAGGCATGTTGGTTGCTAGGAGGGACTATTCCTTGGAGAGGGACATGATGCTGGGAAGAGTATAGAGTTGGCGAAGAAGAGGAAGATCCTCAACCAGGTGGACTGACACTGTGACTGCTATAATGGGCTCTAGCGTATCAGGAAGTGTGAGGATGGCACAGGATAGAACAGAGTTCAGATCTTTTGTTCACGGGTTAGCTATGAATTGTACTTGACCTGACAACACCTAACAACAATAAGAACAAAACAACTTCAGAGATAAAAGTAGCTTTGGTTTACGCTTTTGCCTGCACCAAGGAGTCTTGGTGGTGCAGTGGTTTAATGTATGTGAGTCTGAACCCACCCAAGGGCTCTGCAGGGAAAAGGTCTTTGCCATCTGCGCCTGTAAAGATTAGAGCCTAGAGAACCTTGCGAGGCAGGTCTACTCTGCCACAGGGGTTTGTTGTGAGAAAACATGGATAGGACAGAACACAACCATGACTCTTCCATTTCCTTGTCAAATATCTCACTGTTTTTTGCTTCATGGGCTTAGGGAGCTCTGGCTGCCTAGTGCGTAGGGATATGCACTTGTTGTTGTGTAACATCTAGTTGGAACCGACCCCTAGCTGACTCTCTGGCGGGTTTTCAGAGGCACTTAATTGCATGGGAGGAGACGACCCATCCTTCTCTCATGGAGTGGCTGGTGGACTCGAACTGCATGCCTTTGGGATTGAAGAATAGCTTCTTGCCACTGGGCCTCCAGAGCTCCTTATAATATATTAGCAGTTACTAGAACTCCTAAGCACTAACACACCAAGACAAACGACAGGGAAAGATGGGCTCTCTCTCGTGTGATTACAGCTTCTGAAAATCAGATGGAAGGTCAGTCAGGAATCCACGACTCCACGGCAATGACTGACTGGCTGAACACGTCAGGGTCTACTGCTGACTCTTCTGTTGTTATTGTTTTTAGCTGACTTTAGAAACAGAACAAACATGAGGTCACAGTACTAGGAACATGACACAGCTCGTGGATTCAACAAAGTGCAATTGAACATGGCAGAGAGAGAAAAAAAGAAATTCAGTTGTCTAAAAACTTAGATACCAAATCACGTTATGTATCATGTGGGGGGAAGGCACACTTCTCTGGGTAATAAACCACCCACCCATGAAATGAAGTAGCCCTTCTAGAAAGGGATGATTAATTATTTAATAAACATGGGATGCTTTTAACTTTGCTGGCGGAAAAAAATAACTGAGGGAGGGGGAGCGACCAGGAATTTTAATATGTAACCCCCTGCTGAAGGCTTCAGGGACTAAGCCAAGCAGCAGCATGCACAAGGGGCAGGGTATGACGAGGGTCTGTGCCCGGGGAAGGACAGGCTACCCTAGAGAGTGTCCATCAGAGACGGGTGGCCATGCTGGCCCTCTGCACACATAAAGATGTGCCATGTTAAGTGCTAAAAGGAGGAATGTTAAGTCCAGCATTCAGAACTTAACAGCCTTGAACCTAGCTCAGCCATGTTTCTCGTACAACAATGAACATATTTGTTGTTGTTATGTGCTGTCTAGTAGACCCTATGTAAAACAGCCCTAAATCCTGCTCTGTCCTGAGCCAGTCTCACTGTCTCTGATACGCCTACCCCCATTACCCCAGTCAATGAATCAATCCATCTCATAGAGGGTCTTCCTCTCCTGTGCTGTGCCCTCCACCCTCCCAAGCATGACATCCTTCTCCAAGGACTGGTTCCTCCTTGCATCATGTACAAAGTATGTCAGAAGAAGATTCAGAATCTTTACCTCCAAGGAGCAGCCAGGTTTAATCCTCTCCAGGATGAACCTGTTTGTTTTCTTAGCAGTTCATGGTATATTCAATACTCTTCTCCAGCACCACAGCTCAATGGCATCAATTCTCCTTCTATCGTCCCTCATCATTGTCCAGCTCTCTGATGCATAGCAAGTGATTTCAAAGACCATGGCCTGTATCAGATGCACCTTAGTCTCCAGAGTGTCACCTCTGCTCTTCAGTACTTTGGAGCGGTCCCTAACAGTAGACTTTCCCATTGTAATACATCTTTTAATTTCCTGGCTGCTGCAGTGAAGAGTGTTGACTGTGGAGCCAAGCAACTAAAGCTGTAAACAATCTTAATCTGTTCACTGGTGAGAATCTTTGTCTTCTTGATATTGAATCTCAATCCACATTGAAGGCTGCAGTCCTTGATCCTCTGTAGCAAGTGCTTCAGGTTCTCCTCAGTTTCAGCAAGCAGGGTTGTGTCATCTGCATAACGTATTATTATCTAAACTTTTTGGTCCATTTCCTCATCTATGAAACGGGTATAAAAATGTCTTTTATTTCCTGAAACAACGATGTTTACAGGGATTTGTTTCAGAGGTGGTAAATCACATGGGAGGAGACTGCCCATCTTTATCCCGCAGAGCAGCTGGTAGATTCGAACCATGTACCTTTCCGACAGCACTAAACTGCTAGAGCACCCATCACAGGCATTTAGCAAACTGTAAAATATATTGAAACAAAGAGTTTTAATTATTCTCTCCATATAATTAAAAATATTTTCAGTACCTAGTATAAGGTGGAAGCAGGAGTGGCATCTACTTCCTGAACAACATGCGTCTGGAAACTCTATCAACTTTGATAAATGATTAAAGTTATAGAAAGGCTTCAAGACTTTTATTCATAGGGTCGCTACGAGTCATGCTCAACTTGATGACAATCAACAACAACAGTATAAGGTAGAGGGAGCTCTGGTGGCCTAGTGGCAAGAAGCTGCCCTGCAGTCCTGAAGGCACATGGTTCGAATCCACCAGCTGCTCCACGGGAGAAGGATGGGCAATTTCTTCCATATGATTAACTGCCTCTGAAAAGCTGCAGGAGGGTCAGCCATGGGTCAGTTCTGACTCAATGATATTCAACAATAACAGTATAAGGAAAGGGAGCTCTGGTGGCTTAGTGGGTAAGGAGTTGTGCTGCCAACCCAAACATAGACTGTTTGACTCCACCAACTTTCTCATAGAAGAAAGATAGGCAATCTCCTTTTGTGCAATTCACAGTCTCTGAAAACCCACTGGAGGGTGTGCTACGAGTTGGTTCTGACTTGACGACACATGACAATAAAACAACAGTATAAGGCAAGGGAGCTCTGATGGCTTAGTCTATAGGGCATTAGGCTGGTAACCCAGAAGCCAAGCCTCTGTTGGTTCAAACTCACCAGGAGCTCCGTGGGAGAAAGATGGGCAGTTTCTCATGTGATTTACAGACTCTGAAACCCAGTGGAGGATCAGTTAGGAGTCAGTTCTTACAGCAATGAGTGAGTATTAGGAAGCCTGGTGGTATAAGGGTTAAGCACTTGGTTACTAAGTGAAAGGTCAGTAATTGGAACCTACCAAGCCATGTAGAAGACCTGGTTATCTGTTTCCAGTAAGACCACAGCTTAGAAGACTAGTTCTACTCCATCCTATAGGGTTGCTATGAATGAGAATCAACTCAGTGGCACATGGCAACATAAGGATAAGGGGCGTGGTGGTTCAATGGTAGGGTTCTTTGCCCTTTGTACCTAAGGCTCAGGTTTGATTCTCAGCCAGTGTACCTCAAATACTGTACATGGAGACCTGGACATTACTATGACGTCGAACACATCTCAGTGGTGCTTCAGAATGAGAGAGATTAGGGAAAAAGTCCTGGCAATCTACTCCTGAAAAAGTAACCACTGAATGTATGTAAACAGACCATCCTATTGTTTATGGGGTTGCCAGGAGAGGGAGAGGACTTCATGGCCGCTAACAGCAACAGAGATCTGGTGGCCTAGGAGATGTGCTGCCAGCACACAGGCCTGTGGTTTGAATCCGCCAGCTGCCGTTGCAGGAGAGAATGACAGTCTCCTCCCTAAATCTGCGGATTTTCTGCCTCTGAAAACAAGCTGGAGTGTCAGCTAGGCGTCGGTTCTAACTTGACGGTACATAACAACAGCCAGAAGCACAACGTAAGGATAGCATCATGCTGGGTCATGTACACGGAAATAAAAGTCATGGTGCTGGTATTCGAGGAATTTACAATCTACCTGGGGAGGCATGTACCCCCGCAGCATTAAGTAACAGCAGAAATTGGAAAAGATTACGTACGAGTAGGATCTACAGGAAGGGGAGCTCTGGGGGCCTAGTAGCAAGAAACTGCTGTAATTCCGAAGGCACACGGTTTGAGGCCACCAGCTGCTCCATGAGACAAGGATGGGCAATCTCCTCCTGTCTGAGCAACTGCCTCTGAAAACCCGCCACAGGGTCAGCTATGGGTCGGTTCTGACTTGACGGTACACAACAAGATCGACAGGAGTACAGAGATGAGTGAAATCTCAGGGCACTCGGGTGGGCTGAAATACTGTATTATTCTCCCTCCATCCAAAGTTCTCTTCATAAGGCAGGAATATATTTCTTTATATATTAATATACAAGACAATCCATAAAAGAGTGGAGAAAGTAACTTTACAGACAGCTAATAGAGAGTTCTGGTGACCTAGTGGGCAGAATTACTCTGCCAACCCTAAGGTGGTCAGTTCAAATCCACCAACTGTTTCAAGGGAGAAAGATGGGTAATTTCCTTCATGTAATTTACAGCCTATGAAAACCCACTACGAGGGTCAGCTATGAGTTGGTTCTGACTTGAAGGCAATCAGCTGAATTTTAAAAATATACAGGTACAATGATGTTCAAACTTTGATGATCAAGCATTAAAAATACCACAACCAAACTGGGGCCCCTTCTGGATAACAATTATTTGACAGCATGGCTCCAAGGGCATCAACTACGACTAAACGTGAACTGAGATCTGAAAGCTTACGTTTCATACCATCGTCTTCGCCTCTTTTTGTGAGGCACAGTACCATAGAACGCTCATACTGCTGAACAGACATGTTAAAACCTTCCCTTTCAATCTCAACTCTTGACTTAGTGAACTTAATGAATAGTATTAGGCTTTATCTTTCTTAATAAATATCTTCTACAGCTTCTCTTATGTCAATAAAAAAGATAAAGCAACTCTTAAGCTATAGGTTACACAGAAATAAATCAGAACACTTCCTTTAGGCAAGAGTGCAGGATACACAATTATTCTAGCCACCAAATTTGTGGGGGGAAATATATTAAGAAATCCTGCTCCATTCATTAAACATAATACATTTAGTAATCACTGCTTAGCTTTGCAATGGGATTTCTGGTTGTGGAAGAAACTGATTTGGCAAGCAAGTTCCTTTAGAGCTGGGGGTGTTTCTCTAACACTATTAGCCTCTGATTCATTGTTATGTGTTGTTGAGCTGCCTGCAACTCATAGTGACCTTATCTATGTACCATAGCTCGGCTCCACGGTCAACACTCTTGACACCAGCAGCCAGGAAATCAAAAGACGTATTGCGATGGGAAACTCTGCTGTCAGCGACCTCTCTAAAGTGCTCAAGAGCAACGGTGTCTCTCTGGAGACTAAGGTGCACCTGATAGAGGCCATGGTCTTTGCAATCACTTGTTATGCATCAGAGAGTTGGACAATGACTAGGGAGGA
>NW_006401872.1:6076-6844 GCF_000299155.1 Elephantulus edwardii
GGGGTAATCGGGATGGGTGTGTCAGAGGCAGTGTGACTGGCACAGGATAGAGCAGGGTTTAGGGCTGTTGTACATAGGGTCACTATGAGTCGCAAGTGACTCAACGGCACAAAACAACCACCACCACCACCATAGCTCTGAAGCCTACCCTGTCCTGAGCCAGTCTCATTGACTCTGAAACACCTACCCTCATTACTCCAGTTACTGTGTCAATCCATCTCCTCTGGTGTTTTCCTCTCCTGTGCTGTCCCTTCACCCTTCTAAGTGCTTTTCTATGGACTAGTACCTCTTGGCAAAATGCCCAAAGGATTTTTACTTTTTCACTCATTAGAAAGTCACAAATGTCATTCAGAATGATCAACAAATACTGACTTTAGAGCTACCTGGCTGGTTTTTCAGCTGCTTAAGAGATTTTTATGTATAAAAATCCCCAAAGTCAACAACAATCCTGTTGCAGAAGGTACAATGCCCATTAATTGTGAAATAATTGGATGAGAGGGGATTCTAGTAATTTATTATTTAATGCATTTATATTTATGTATTTAAATTTATATCCCATTTCATTACAAAAACAAATGAAGTAGTTTACATTAAAAGCCATATATAAACTAGAGGAGAAATAATTCTATAAATTGTTGTTATGTGCCGTCGAGTCGTTTGCGACTCATAGCGACCTATGTACAACAGCCCTAAACCCTGCTCTATCCTGTGCCAATCACATGGCCTCTGACACACCCATCCCGATTACCCCAGTCACTGAATCAATCC
>NW_006401873.1:0-739 GCF_000299155.1 Elephantulus edwardii
TTCGTGATAATCTCTCATGGTAGGGCGCTTATTTATTTTGAACTTTGCCCAGAGAGTCTCCATAAGGGGTTTACTGACAGATATTTTGATGAGACGTACATCATTTTCACTTTCTTCTTTTTTTCCGTTTTCGCTTCCTTTTTTCTTTCTCCCCAATTTCTTCTTTCGTCTCCTTTTATGTTCAATTTCATTGCTGTTTGACTGCTCTGGTCTTTGGTTGCAAGGCATTGTTGCTTTTTCCAGTGCAGCAATATCTATAGGATACAATGCAAGTACAAATAACTGTTAAATTTAGCTCATATTTAATATTCTTCATCGTGAGATTATATTTCATTTTCATAAAATAACGTTAGACATTGATAATGGAAAGCATAAGAGAACGAAAATGGAAGTTACTCAATTCACTGAAGAATTTAACGAATTATTATTATTATAGTGCTTATAAATAAATGATGTTGTTGTTGTATGTGCCATCGAGTCCCTTATGACTTATAGTCACCCTATGTACAACAGCTCCATCCTCTTTTCTATTCTAAGCCAACCTTATTGTCTCTGACACACCTACCCCCCCATTATCCCAGTCACTGAGTTAATCCATCTCATTGAAGGTCTTCCTCTCTTGCTCTGTCCCGTCGCCTCCCAAGCTGATGCCCCACTCCAAAGACTGGTCCCTCCTTGATAAATGCTCAAAGTCTGTTATATGGAGCTTCAGAATCCTTGCCTCCAAGGAGCAGCCTGG
>NW_006401873.1:3441-3931 GCF_000299155.1 Elephantulus edwardii
CATTGTCATTCAGTTAAAACCAGTTCAAAGCTGAACCTCCAGTGGCTTTTCAAGAGTTGTAAATTGCCTGAGAGGAGATGGACTGTTTTTCTCCCAAGGAACCTCTGGTGCGTTAAAAACACCCACCTTTGGGTTGCCAGCACAACTTCCTATCCACTAGGCTGGGATGTAGATCAAAACAAGATATCTTTCTCTCCAGCTTTATCGGCAAATGCATAGAATTTGCAACGGCAAAAGCATAGGAAACAGTCAAAGCTAATGCATGTATAGAGATTGGAGATGTTACACAGGGCTTCTGTTGATGTTGTTGCTGTTGTCTCCAACTCACAGAGATCCTCGGTACAACAGTCCAAAACCTTGCCGTGACCTGCAACATCCTTACAATTTCTCCTGTGTCTAAGTTAAACAGAGGTGAGAAGGCAAGTAGTAGTACACCAGAGAATATATACACTTTTGATAGATGATATATTTATATATATTTTTATACTTA
>NW_006401873.1:5548-5996 GCF_000299155.1 Elephantulus edwardii
GACTTTTTAAATTGTGTCATATTCATCTGACTATATTTTGTCTAACCGATATCCCTCTGGAACCAAAATACTACAACCTTGACTGTAACCGACCTGAATTTAAAACTCTTCTCGTCGGCGGGGAAAGTGAGGGACGGGAAGGTGGGAGAGGGGGAAGCCGGAGAATCCGCAGCGAGCTGGAGCCGCCAGAGGACCTGAAGAAGAAGCAGAAAAACCTGTGAAAACTAAGACTGTTTCTTCCAGTAACGGAGGGGAAAGTTGCAGTCGTAGCGCTGAGAAACGCTCAGCTGAAGAAGCGGGAGACTTCCCAACAAAGCCTAAAATTATCTCCAAGTTTGGATTTGCCATAGTAGCTGCAGCTTTTAATGAAGATGAAGACAGCGAACCTGAGGAAATGCCTCCAGAAGCAAAAATGAGGATGAGGAATATTGGAAGGGACACACCAACA
>NW_006401874.1:0-1437 GCF_000299155.1 Elephantulus edwardii
TAGCAGCATTCATCATTTCAAGAACATGGAGACAGCCCAAATGTCCAACCACAAGCGAATGGATTGAGAAAGTATGATACATTCACACAATGGAATACTATTCAGCACACAATAGCAATTATTTTATAAATTATTACCTAAATTGGGAGGGACTGGAGAGCATTATTCTGAGTGAACTAACTCAGTCCCATAAGGATAAATATTGTATTAAACCACTATTATAAAATGAGTGTAAGGATCCAAGAGGGGTGGGAGATACTAGATGCAGAGGGATGTGGATGTAATTAATCACTGGGTTGTACAATTTGATGGGCTGGGGGAGAGGGAAATTGAAAGAATTTCTTTTAATTAGTATTAGAATTTCATAAATTAGTAGAAAATTTTAAAAACCCCAATAAATATTTGACATAAAAATGATTATTGAAGACGAATTGCTATCTTTGAATTGTTGTGCTGGAAAAGAATACTGAATAGTCCATGGGCTACCAAAAGGAAAACAAATCTATCTTGTGGGTATTGCAACCAGAATGCTCCTTAGAAGCAAGGATGGTGAAACTTCATCTTACCATACTTTGGATATGTTTTCAGGAAAGAATAATCTGGGAAGGATGGTGGGTCAGAGAAAGAGAGGAAGACCATTAACAAGATGGATTGCCACAGTGACTGTAACAGTTTCCTTATGCAGAGCAGAAATAATGAGGATGTACAGGATAGGACAAGTTTAGATCTGTTGTTCATAGAATCGCTATGAATCATAGTCAACTCAATGGTAACTAATTAAACAACAACAGATAACACTGGGTACTATAACAAATAGTCCACAAATCTTAGTGATTTATCATCAAAACAATAGTGACTTCCATCAGATCTGAAACTCTAAATTGCAACTGGAAAAAACTGCCCATCTTTTCCTCATGAAGTTAATGGTAGATTTGAGTCACTGAAGACGTACCCCTTTGAGTTAGCAGACCAACTTGCTACTTACATTTCAACCAAATATTGGTGGCATGTCATGTTGTCATTGTTGCATGCCTTTAACTTCACTAAGACTTGTAGCAACCTTATGAACAACTGATCTGGACCTTGCCTTGTCCTGCACTGTCCTTACAATCTCCCACATGCTTGACTCCATTGATATAGTCACTGTGTCCATGCTTTCTGCTGTGTCTTCCTCCTTTTCTCTGACTCTCCAGTTTTCTCACCATGATGTTTTCTTCTAAGCACTTGCTTCTCCTGATAAAATGACCAAAGTTACTGCCACCAATTTTCACCATACTTGCTTCTCAGGAGCACCTTGGTTGAATTTCCTTCAAGACAGAATTGTTATGTTGCCAGTCCAAGGGATTGTCAGTACTATTTTCCAACACTGCTAATAAAAGGCATTCATTTCATCTTCATTCATACTTTCTCATTGTCCAACTTTCAGATACACAAGAA
>NW_006401874.1:2788-3818 GCF_000299155.1 Elephantulus edwardii
ACTTGACAGCACATAACAACAACACAACAGAGAGTGGAGAAAGGATTTAATCTTGCAGCACACTATGTACGATATTAAGCCATGGAAGTGTTCTCTTGTTCTATTAAACTAATTATTAGTCTATGTGTAGGTTTTGAATGTGCACAATTCAGTGTTATGCAATGCAAATTCCTCTCAATATTATGGTCCAATTGAGTATAGTAAGCAGCCTTCTGATGATGTTATTAGAAGTCCAATCTCTTTGCATCTAATGACTCAAGTATTTTTGGAGCAGTGATTAGAAACCGTTTCCTTCTAATATGCGAGCAGAGAGTAAACATCGAGTTGCTGACCAAAAAGTGTAGTTCAAGATATTATACATATGTTTAAATAATAGGAAAGAAAACAAGTTCCCAAAAGTATTATTTAGACGAAATTCTTAATGTTCCATAATATTGCAATATGTAAGAACAACTGAGTACATTTTTTTAAATGCAAGCCTATCAAGAAGAATGGCATTATTTTAAAAATTACATTTTTATTGGTTTTCATACAATGATTCATTTATACGCTGTTCCATTCCTACACAGTGTGTTCTACACAATCCCTGATTTACTTTATTTCGTGCAATTATTCATATATACTATATGCCATATAATTAATCATGATTGATCAATGTCTGCTATTACATCATCTTTTTAAGTCCCCATGAAATCTTTCCCATTCTCTTCCTCTCACCTCAAACTGCCCTCAAAAATCTGTTATCCCAGTTATTTCTACCCTTTCTCTTTTCCCATCTTCTCCCTGGTTCCCCCTTCTCTTTTTGGACATGTATATACATCTAGACTAGGTGGATCACAATAAACTGTAACTGACTCTGAGAAGAATGGGATTCCCAGAACATTTGATTGTGCTTATAAGAAACCTAGGAAGAATGGGATTCCCAGAACATTTGATTGTGCTTATAAGAAACCTAGGAACCAGGAAGCAGTCATTGGAACAGAGCAAGAAGATACTGCATGGTTCAAAATCGGGAAGGGTGTACACCAGG
>NW_006401874.1:5682-7080 GCF_000299155.1 Elephantulus edwardii
CTTATAGATACACCCCCAAGCCATCAGGATCATTAAAAGACAAAATAAAACCAAATTTAAAATGCTAAGCTTGTGGAATAAATAGGCTTGCAAATAAACATAACCCGAAATGTATAATTAGGAAAGGACAAAATTCACAAATGTGACCTTCTAAAAATTAAGTCCCTGAACGCATTGAAAACTTTTCTAGTAGGGTGGAAAGAAAAAGTACTTGGCAATGACATTTCAGACAAGGCTTTTCTAAAGAAAGTTTACAGGATACTACGGGGGCTCAACAAGAAAAAGACTGATAACCCAATAACAAAATGGGGGGAAAAGACCTGAAAAGACTTTTTTCCACAAAGAAAGACATTCAGATGGCCAAGAGACATATAAAAAAATTATCAGAAACACTGGCAACAAAAAACATGCACAACAAATAAAACTAAGATATTATCTCATCCCAGTAGCAGTTGTTGTTGTTATGTGCTGTCGAGACCCCTGTGACTCATAGCAACCCTATGTAAAACAGCCCTAAACCCTGCTCTATTCTGTGCCGACTTTATTGTCTCTGACACACCTACCTTCATTACTCCAGTCACTGAGTCAATCCATCTCATCGAGGGCCTTCCTCTCTTGCACTGTCCCTCCACCCTACCAAGCATGACATCCCTCTCCAAGTCCTGATTCCACCTTACAACTTGTCCAAAGTTTGTCAGATGAACATTCAGAATCCTTGCCTCCAAGGAGCAGCCTAGTTTTACCCTCTCCAGGACAAACCTGTTTGTTCTCCTAGCAGTCCATGATATATTCAACACTCTTTTCTGGCACCACAGCTCAAAGGCATCAATTCTCCTTCTATCATCCCCAGTCAGTTTAATGGGACAGCAACCAATAAATCTTAGGGAGAATGTAGGGACATTGAAACTTTCATGTATTGCTAATGGGATTGTGAAGGGATACAAACATTATGGAAGGCAGTTTGGCATTTCCTTAAAAAGCTGAACATAGAATCCTAAATGATGCAGCTGTTACACTGCTAACAATATGTTGCAAGGAAATTAGAACTGAGACATGAATGGAGATACGTACATCTATGAAATGTGTAAAGAACTGGAGTCCAAAAATCAAAAGGACCATACTTACTCGGCATTTCTTAAGTTGAAGAAATTAAAGAATAAATTCAAGCTTCAAGTCATGATATTTAAGAATACTATGGGCAGAATCTGGAGAAAGGATGAAAGTTATAAAAGTCTTTCATTCATAGGGTCGCTATGAATCACTTACAACTCAATGACACTTAACAACAACAAACAATATGGGTAGAATATTGAATGATCCAGGAAATATTAAAAGAAGATGGAAGGACTATGCAGAATCACTGTATCAAAAAGAATTGGTTGACACAGAAGAATTTCA
>NW_006401875.1:0-6950 GCF_000299155.1 Elephantulus edwardii
CTGGACTTCTGGGAGTTCTCTGCTGATGAGCTGTTCCAGTCGTTTTTGGATAATCTTCAGTAGAATCTTGCTTGCATGTGAAATCAATGATATTGTTCTATATAAATGTTGGGTCACCCTTCTTTGGTATGGGAACAAATATAGATCTCTTCCAGTCAGTTGGCCAAGTGGTTGTTCTCTAAGTTTCTTGGCATAACTTCGTGAGCACATCCAGGGCAATATCTGTTAGCTGAAACATGCCAATTGGTATACTATCTATTCCTGGGGACTCATTTTTTGCTATTTCCTTCAAAACAGCTTGAACTTCTTCTTCACCATAGGCTCTTGCTCATATGTTGTTTCATGAAATTCTTCTATGTCTGCCAATTCTTTCCGATACAGTGACTGAGTATATTCTTTCCATTTTCTTTTAATACTTCCTGGATCATTTAGTATTCTTCTAAAGCATCCTTGATTATAGCAACTCGAGGTTTGAATTTGTCCTTCAGTTCCTTGAGCTTAAGAAATTCTTGGGATATTTGGGACATTATATATATTCGGGACATGATATATATATATATATATATATATATATATATATTTGGGATATTATAGATATATATTCGGGATATGATATATATGTATATATTCGGGATATGAGATATATGTATATATTTGGGATATGAGATATATGTACATATTCGGGATATGAGATATATGTATATATCCGTGATATGAGATATATGTATATATCCGTGATATGAGATATATGTATATATTCGGGATATGAGAGAGATATATATTCAGGATATGAGAGAGATATATATTCGGGATTATGATATATTTCAGGATATGACTCATTATCGATGATCTGTGTTATGCAGATGACACAACATTGCTTGATGAAACTGAAGAGAACATGAGGCATTTCCTGCAGAAGAGCAAAGACAATAAGGATTGAAGTTCAACATCAAGAAAACAAAGAATCTCACCACTAAGGCAGCTTCATGATGAACAGAAAAAAAATTGAGGTTGTTGATAACTTCAACTTTCTTGGTTTCACAATCAACATTTTTGGCACCAGCAGTCAGAAAATCAAAGGAGGAATTGCAGTGGGAAAGTATGATGTCAGGGACTCCTCTAGAATACTGACGAGCAGTGATGCCAATTTGAAGGCTAAGGTGCGCCTGATCCAGACCATGGTCTTTGTAATTACTTTCTATGAATTAGTCAGCATGATAGGAGAAGGATCTCTGCCTTTGTGTGGACTCCCAGGAGAATAGACATGTCTGTCCTGGAGAGGGTAAAACCAGGCTGTTCCCTGGAGACAAAGATTTTGAGCCTCCGTCTCACATATTTTGGGCAATTGGCCAGGAGGGACAAGTCCCTGGAGAAGGACATCATGCTTGGAAGATTAGAGGGACAGCGCAGGAGGGGAAGACCCAGGATGTAATGGATTGACTCAGTTACTGGAGAAATGGGATTGACTCTATTAGAGACTGTGAGAACTGACTCAAGATAGGTCAGGTTCCAGAGTTAGTGTATACAGGAGCACTGTGAGTCGCAGGTGACTCAAAGGCACATAACAACACGACCAACGGGCCTTTTAAGCTTAATACCAATTTGTCTCATGAACTTTATGGTTTATTGGCTTTACTTCTAGCTCTGAGATCCACCTTGAGTTGATTTTTGTGTATGATGTGAGATCCTGTTTCAGCTTTCTGCAGGTAGCAGTCTCATTTTGCCAGCACCATTTGTTGAAGAGGTTGTCATTTTCCCATTTGATAGGCTTTATTTCCTTGTTGAATATCAGTTGACCATAGATAGCTAGATCTATTCCTGGGTTCTCAATTCTGCTCCATTGGTCAGTGTGTGTAGCATTATATCAGTACCATGCTGTTTTGGTTACTAGGTTTTAAAGTCAGGAAATGCTATACTTCCCACTTCATTTTTATTAATGAGAGGTGCTTTTTAAATTCAAGGTCTCTTTCCAAATAAATTTTACAATTTCCCTTTCAATCCCATTGAAAAAAGAATTTGGTATCTGTATTGGGGTTGTGTTGAAAATGTAGATTGCCTTTGGTAGGATTCTCCTTTTAACTATATTGACTCTTCCTATCCATTACAGGGTACATTTTTCCATTTCTTTAGGTCTTTTATTGTGTCTTGCAGAAATAGTCTGTAGTTTCCTCTGTACAGGTCTTTTATGTCTCTGTTGTTGTTGTTAAGTGCCATCGAGTCAAAGATGACTCATAGCGAACCTATGAACGAAAGACCTGAACAATTGTATAACTTTCATCATTTCTCCAAGTTCATAGTGTTTTCGGAAGCAAGCTAGTTTGGAAGTGGATGCCACTCCTGCTTCCAAGCTTGTTTTAATAGGGAGCTCCACCAAACACTGTCCACCATGGGTGACCATTATTGCATTTGACACATCAGTGTCATTGTTCAGCATCACAGTAACCATGAGTTACCTCTATCCAGCAAATGAATAAACCAGTGCTATACCACTTAGAAGAATGTTTGACAAAAGAAAATTAAAACCAGGCCGGAGGGCCACAGATTAAAATCTTGCACCTTTGGCTTGGTAGCATAACCTTCTGTCCACCAGGCCCACAGAGCTTTCTCTATGTTGTTGTTAAGTGCTGTTGAGTCGTACACAACTCATAGTGAACCTATTTATGAAAGACCTGAAAAATTGTATAACTCTCATCGTTTCTCCAAGTTCATAGGGTTTAGGTTCATTCCCGAGTATCTCAATTTGTTGTTGGCTATTGTAAATGGTATTGCTTTCTTGGTTTCCTTCTCTGAGTTCCCTTTGTCATCATAGAGGAACCTCTATGATTTTTGGATATTGATCTTGTATCCTGCCACTTTTCTAAATTGGTCAACTATCTCCAACAGTTTTTTGGTTGAGTCTTTGGGATTTTCTGTGTACGCTATCATATCATCTGCATAAAGCAACTTTTTAACTATCTCTTTGTTGATTTGGATGCCTTTTATTTCCTTCTCTTGTTTTATTGCCCTAGAAGTGATGAGAGTAGTAATTCTTGTCTTGTCCCTGTTCACAAGGAAAATGCTTTTAATCTTTCTCCACTGAGAATCATGTTTACTCTTGGTTTTTGCATGTGCACTTTTGATTATGTTGAGGAAATTATCTTCTATTCAATTTTGCTGAGTGTCTTCTTCATCTGGAGGGGTGTTTAATTTTGTCAAATGCCTTTTATTCATCCATTGCTAGGATCATATGGTTCTTGTTATTTGCTTTTTAATGTGGTGAATTGCATTGATTGTTTTTCTTTTGCTGAACCATTCTTACATATCTGTTATGAATCCCACTTGGTCATGATGAATTATTTTTTGGATGTACTTTTTGATTCTGTTGGCTAGGATTGTGGTAAGGGTTTCTGCAGCTATGTTCTTGAGAGATATTGGTCTGTAGTTTTCTTTTTTGGTAATATCTTTGCCTGGTTTTGGTATTAAGGTTGCACTTGCTTCATATCCTATTTTGGGGACTGTTCCTTCTATTTATATTTTTTAAATAAATGAAATTAAATTGGTGAAAAATCTTTTCTTAATGTTTGGTAGAATTCATCTGTCTAGCTATCTGGCCCAGAAATTATTTTTTTTTACTCCTTTTATAACCAGCTCAATTTATTCTTTTGTCATAGTCTTTAATTGTTCTACATCTGATCGTGTCAGTCTGGTGGGGATGAGAGGAATTTTTCCATTTCTTCTAAGTTTTCAAATTTGTTCAAGTATAGATTTTCATAATATTCTGATATTACATAGGTTTAATTTATTCTGGTTCTGTTGTGATGGCACCACCATCATTCCTTAATTATTTGTGTCTTCTCCTTTTTTTCTTTTGCTAAGTTTGCCAATGATTTGTCAATTTTATTGACCCTTTCAAAAAAACACCTCCTGTTTTTGCTGATGGTTTCAGTTGTTTTTCTGTTTTCTATGCCATTGATGTCAGCTCTTGTTCTTATAATTTCCTTTCTTCTAGAAGCTGTTCAGGTTAGATAGTTGTTCTTTTTCTATTTGACTAAGATGTTGAGCTAAAATATTACTTTTGTTTCTTTCTCCATTTTTTATGTGTTTACCTATTGATATGAACGGACCCTTACGACTGTCTTAGCTGCATCCCAGAGTTCTTGATACATTATGCTTTCATTTTAATTTGTTTTGAGAACCTTTTTTATTTCATTCTTTATTTCTTCTATAGCCCAATTGTATTCTAGCAGGGTGTTATTTGGTTTCCACATTGGTGATTTTATAAGCTTTATCCTCTAGGGGCTAATTTCAAGTTTTATGTCATTGTAGTTTGAGAAGAAACTTTGTATTATTTCAATATTTTTAAATTTGTTGAGGCTTGCTTTGTATCCTAATATGTGAATGGGGGAATGTGTCATTTAGATCTTCTGCATCTTTGTTAAGTTTCTTTTGAGTTGACTTATCCTTTGGTGAGAGTGGTGTGTTAAAGTCTCCTACCACTATTGTGGTGTTGTCTATTTCTTTCTTTAGTTTTGTTAACAGTTGTTTTATATATGTAACAGGTCTATAATCTGGTCCACAGATGTTGGCCAATATTATGTCTTCTTGATTTCCTGTATCTTTAATCATTATACAGTGCCCTTCCTTATCTTTTATGGTGGTTTTCATCTTGAAGTCTATTTTATCAGAGATTATTATTACCACTCTTGTTATTTTTGTGGATGGCATTTGCTTAATATATTTTTCTCCCAGATTATTGACAGGCCAAGTTTTATCATTGCCATTTTGCTGGGTTTCTTTTCTCGTTTCTTGTTACTATGGTCCATCCATTTTCCTTTTGTGTCTCTGTGTGAAGACTTCTCTTAAAAGATCTTCTAATTTTGGTCTTGTTTTCACAAATTCCTTAAGTTCCTTCTTTTCTGCAAAAGATGTGATTTCTTCTTCACATTTGTTGGAGAGCTTTGCTGGGTACAGGATCCTTGGTTGGCAGTTGTTGTCTTTCAGTTTTCTGTATATGCCATCTCTTTGCTTTCTTGCTTTCATTGTTTCTGCTGAGGAATCAGAACTTAATCTTTTTTGCTTTTCCTTTCTAAGTGACTCTGGTTTTTTTCTCCCTATGATACTTGTAGTATTCTATTGGTATCTTTTTTTTTTCCAAAATCAGAATAGAGATACTTTATTAAATAACAGAAACATAAAATTCTTAGCCTACTAATAAAAAATTATTATTATTGATTTCTTAATGGCTGTTGGTCAATGCAGCATCAAGAAATTTTACCAAAGGTATTTATCAAAAAGGAGTTTGTGACTTTATTAACAAATATTGTTACATTAACACTGAGCATATAACACATTTAGTTTGCTTGGATTTTTTTTTCCAAGTTATCAGTATCAGCCAGCTCTGTAACTAAAAACTCAAATCTACTTATCTGAGGACCCAGATCTAGTTTGGGTTTATCTATACTAAGGCTTGATGACACAATAAGAAAAAAAAAATTTATCTGTTAAAGTAATAAGAATCATTTGGTTGGTTTGATGCTGGAAGAAGTATGCTTGTTTATATGGCACGTGAGTTATTCCAGATCACTTCAGCTGCTGGAGTATCACAGTGTTGAGAACATCTGCCTCTTGCAGTGTCAGGCTTTCATCTCTGAGCACTTTGCTTGGAAATGAAGTCACAAGAATCAAGTCAAGAGCTGCGAATTCAGGACGGGACCGTATAATAAAATCTCGGACATCCAAGATCCTGTGAGTATAATTGAATCTCTGTATCAAACGACTCCCGTCTGCTAACCTGATTTGGATTTTTGTTGTTGGCACAGAGTCATCAGTAAGAACGACTGCATTAAGGATTGACTTAACCTCTTCTGGTGAGGAAGGTGTACTAACTATTTCAGGTGTAAGGCTTCCGAGCTTCTGCCCTTCTCCACTAAAAGCCTTGAACCTCAGCCGAGGTTTTGTGTATTCCTGGTCTTGGTGATCCTCCATATCCAAACTCACCTGGCTGCCATGAAGCTCCAGAGGAATTTCTCCTCTCTTAACAGATTCCAGAAACTGCATTTGCTGGGTCACTATAAGGTCTCAATTCTCCATCATCGAAGCTGAAACCATTGCTCCACAATTTAAGCAAAACCTGAACATCTTGCAACTGGTTTTCTCCATAGATGTATTCAGATCTCTTACAAAAGGAACTAACTGCCCAATCTGTATCCTCCACCTGTAAATGACTTAGATTTTTCATCACCTGATGCTTTTGTAGCTTCATTCAGAGGCACTCCTCCATGTTCCCTTGCCTCTCTGAAAAGTTCATTCACAATTTTCCCTGGTGAAGGTCGAACTATATGTAATCCACTGTATTCATGCTCACTTGAATAGAACCTTTGAGGTGGTGTTCGTGGGCTTTTAAAGAGTGATGCTTTAGGTCTACCCGTCTTGGAAGATTTGCCTTTCATTTCATCTTCATATAATCCTGCCAAGGCCAACTGCAGATCCCGCAGCGCTTGGGGGCTGCGGCACCTGAGACCACCGCTCTGCCACTGCCTCCACCATCTTCCAACGGCACCCTCCCTGGTATCTTTTAATTTGGAGAATTTGTCTATGATATCTCTTGATGTTCTTCTCTTTGAGAAGTGTTCACTAAGCATCTTGAATGTGGATTTCCTTGTTCTTTGTAATACCTGGCAAGTTTTCTTCTAGTATTTCTTCCTCAATTTTCTCAGTGATTTCCTTATCCCTCTCATATTCTGGAATTCCAATCATACATATATTGTTCCTTTTGGTGCCATCCCACATGATTCTAATGTTTTCTTCTTGTCTCATCTATCATATTTCTTCTAGTATGTTGCTCTTGAGGTTCTTATCTTCCAACTCACTGACTATCTACTCCATCTCTTCCAATCTACTTTTTTTTTTGTCCCTCTAGCGTGTTGGACACTTCTGGAATTTCGGTCTTTTTTTTTTTTCTATATTTTATT